>NW_027199996.1:0-25535 GCF_038502225.1 Cherax quadricarinatus
ACAAACATAAAACAAAAATTATCTAAAAAAAATATTATCTATTCGAGAGACCTGATTTATTGACAAAAATAATTTTGTCTGAGCATCTTACAACCTGGCTGACACGTCTTCTGGCTGACACGTCTCCTGGCTGACACGTCTCCTGGCTGACACGTCTCCTGGCTGACATGTCTCCTGGCTGACACGTCTCCTGGCTGACACGTCTCCTGGCTGACACGTCTCCTGGCTGACACGTCTCCTGGCTGACACGTCTCCTGGCTGACACGTCTCCTGGCTGACACGTCTCCTGGCTGACACGTCTCCTGGCTGACACGTCTCCTGGCTGACACGTCTCCTGGCTGACACGTCTCCTGGCTGACACGTCTCCTGGCTGACACGTCTCCTGGCCGACTCGTCTCCTGGCCGACGCGTCTCCTGGCCGACGCGTCTCCTCTCCGACACGTCTCCTGGCCGACACGTCTCCTGGCCGACACGTCTCTTGGCCGACACGTCTCCTGGCTGACACGTCTCCTGGCCAACACGTCTCCTGGCCGACACGTCTCCTGGCCGACACGTCTCCTGGCCGACACGTCTCCTGGCCGACACGTCTCCTGGCCGACACTTCTCCTGTTCGACACTTCTCCTGGCCAACACGTCTCCTGGCCGACACGTCTCCTGGCCGACACGTCTCCTGGCCGACACGTCTCCTGGCCGACACGTCTCCTGGCCGACACGTCTCCTGGCCGACACTTCTCCTGTTCGACACTTCTCCTGGCCGACACGTCTCCTGGCCGACACGTCTCCTGGTTGAAACGTCTCCTTGCCGACACGTCTCCTGGCCAACACCTCTCCTGGCCGACACGTCTCCTGGCCGACACATCTAATGGCCGACACGTCTAATGGCCGACACGTCTAATGGCCGACACGTCTAATGGCCGACACGTCTAATGGCCGACACGTCTCCTGGCTGACACGTCTAATGGCCGACACGTCTAATGGCTGACACGACTCCTGGCCAACATGTCTCCTGGCCGACACGTCTCCTGGCTGACACGTCTCCTGGCTGACACGTCTCCTGGCTGACACGTCTCCTTGTTAATGACTCGGAAAAACTTCCATTAATGAATATCATCTGATGTATAAAGTAGTTTAGCTGGAAAATCTGTGACCTTTAATATTGATTAATAAAGCAACATCAAAAACCGTACCAACCCTAAAGGCTTAAGTTGCTAAAGAATCAAGTTCCCTATTTGCTTAGAAATATTACTATATAAATAGAAATGTTTCTATGCAAATAGATCACTTGAGTTGAGTCAGTTGCAGGAGGAAGTTGTAAGTACAATAACTACTGTCAACTTAACACTATGAAGAATAACAAAAATATATAATAGAATATAAATAATTACGAAATGTTAATTAATCCTTATAAAACTTATACGAAATACAAATAATATATAAAAAGGTAAGGAAATTAAGTTTATATTGTTAAGGTAATAAAATTATTATTAAAAATAATTATAATACAAAATTAATACAAATATCAAGTATAATGATCACTGAATATATTTTATATTTACTATTTTATGAAATATATTCGTATATTTCAGATTAATATGAATATACTGATGTCATCTACTTTCTGAATTTGATATTATTGCGCAAATTATTTACATAAAAATCAAATGAAAAGAAATGCGAAATTAAAACACCTGCTACGTCATGTATGTTAACCTGCTGGTGTCTGCTAACAAAACTGTACTTGTACTACGTCATGTATGTTAACCTGCTAACCTGCTGGTGTCTGCTAACAAAGCTGTACTTGTACTACGTCATGTATCTTAACCTGCTGGTGTCTGCTAACAAAGCTGTACTTGTACTACGTCATGTATGTTAACTTGCTTGTCTTTGTTAACAAACCTGCTTGTCTCTGCTAACAAAGCTGTGCTTGTACTACGTCATGTATGTTAACCTGCTTGTCTCTGCTAACAAAGCTGTACTTGTACTACGTCATGTATGTTAACCTGCTGGTGTCTGCTAACAAAGCTGTACTTGTACTACGTCATGTATCTTAACCTGCTGGTGTCTGCTAACAAAGCTGTACTTGTACTACGTCATGTATCTTAACCTGCTGGTGTCTGCTAACAAACCTGCTGGTGTCTGCTAACAAAGCTGTACTTGTACTATGTCATGTATCTTAACCTGCTGGTGTCTGCTAACAAACCTGCTGGTGTCTGCTAACAAACCTGCTGGTGTCTGCTAACAAAGCTGTACTTGTACTACGTCATGTATCTTAACCTGCTGGTGTCTGCTAACAAACCTGCTGGTGTCTGCTAACAAACCTGCTGGTGTCTGCTAACAAAGCTGTACTTGTACTACGTCATGTATCTTAACCTGCTGGTGTCTGCTAACAAAGCTGTACTTGTACTACGTCATGTATGTTAACCTGCTGGTGTCTGCTAACAAACCTGCTGGTCTCTGCTAACAAACCTGCTGGTGTCTGCTAACAAAGCTGTACTTGTACTACGTCATGTATCTTAACCTGCTGGTGTCTGCTAACAAAGCTGTACTTGTACTACGTCATGTATGTTAACCTGCTGGTGTCTGCTAACAAAGCTGTACTTGTACTACGTCATGTATGTTAACCTGCTGGTGTCTGCTAACAAAGCTGTACTTGTACTACGTCATGTATCTTAACCTGCTGGTGTCTGCTAACAAACCTGCTGGTGTCTGCTAACAAACCTGCTGGTGTCTGCTAACAAAGCTGTACTTGTACTACGTCATGTATCTTAACCTGCTGGTGTCTGCTAACAAAGCTGTACTTGTACTACGTCATGTATGTTAACCTGCTGGTGTCTGCTAACAAAGCTGTACTTGTACTACGTCATGTATCTTAACCTGCTGGTGTCTGCTAACAAACCTGCTGTGCTTGTACTACGTCATGTATCTTAACCTGCTGGTGTCTGCTAACAAACCTGCTGGTGTCTGCTAACAAAGCTGTACTTGTACTACGTCATGTATGTTAACCTGCTGGTGTCTGCTAACAAACCTGCTGTGCTCTGTACTACGTCATGTATCTTAACCTGCTGGTGTCTGCTAACAAAGCTGTACTTGTACTACGTCATGTATCTTAACCTGCTGGTGTCTGCTAACAAACCTGTGCTAACAAACCTGCTGGTGTCTGCTAACAAAGCTGTGCTTGTACTACGTCATGTATCTTAACCTGCTGGTGTCTGCTAACAAACGTCCTCTGCTGGTGTCTGCTAACAAAGCTGTGCTTGTACTACGTCATGTATCTTAACCTGCTGGTGTCTGCTAACAAACGTCCTAACCTGCTGGTGTCTGCTAAGAAAGCTGTACTTGTACTACGTCATGTATCTTAACCTGCTGGTGTCTGCTAACAAAGCTGCTGGTGTCTGCTACTACGTCATGTATGTTAACCTGCTGGTGTCTGCTAACAAAGCTGTGCTTGTACTACGTCATGTATGTTAACCTGCTGGTGTCTGCTAACAAACCTGCTGGTCTCTGCTAACAAACCTGCTGGTGTCTGCTAACAAACCTGCTGGTGTCTGCTAACAAACCTCCTGGTGTCTGCTAACAAAGCTGTGCTTGTACTACGTCATGTATGTTAACCTGCTGGTGTCTGCTAACAAACCTGCTGGTCTCTGCTAACAAACCTGCTGGTGTCTGCTAACAAACCTGCTGGTCTCTGCTAACAAACCTGCTGGTGTCTGCTAACAAACCTGCTTGTCTCTGCTAACAAAGCTGTGCTTGTACACAAACATCTGGAAGTTACTCACGAATCATTTCACTTTTCACTAGTTTATAGATTTCGTCAAACAGAAAGAGAAATATTTATCTGAATAATAATGATAATTTCACATATATATTTACAGTCTGCATGGAAATCAATAATAACCTAATCACTTGAAACTTAAATTGTTTAATAAGTCCAACACGGGATGGATCATATCAAAGTTGTATCACACGGAACACCTCAGACTCACATACATACCATGATGTACAACTCACTAGCACAACTACCATGATGTACAACTAAATAGCACAACTACCATGATGTACAACTCAGTAGCACATGCACTATGATACACAACTCACTAGCACAACTACCATGATGCACAACTCACTAGCACAACTACCATGATGTACAACTCACTAGCACAACTACCATGATGTACAACTCACTAGCACAACTACCATGATGTACAACTCACTAGCTCAAGTACCATGATGTACAACTCACTAGAACAAGTGCCATGATGTACAACTCACTAGCACAAGTACCATGATGTACAACAAGTAGCACAACTACCATGATGTACAACCATAGCACATGAACTATGATACACAACTCATGATGTACAACTCACTAGCACAAGTACCATGATGTACAACTCACTAGCACAAGTACCATGATGTACAACTCACTACCACAAGTACCATGATGTACAACTCACTAGCACAAGTACCATGATGTACAACTCACTAGCACAAGTACCATGATGTACAACTCACTAGCACACATAGTACAACTCACTACAATGTACAACTCAAGTACAACTCACTGATGTACAACTCACTAGCACAAGTACCATAATGTACAACTCACTAGCACAAGTACCATGATGCACAATTCACTAGCACAAGTACCATGATGTACAACTCACTGGCACAAGTACCATGATGTACAACTCACTGGCACAAGTGCCATGATGTACAACTCACTATGACAAATACCATGATGAACCACTCACTAGCACAAGTGCCATTGTGTACAACTCACTAGCACAAGTACCATTGTGTACAACTCTAGCAAAAGTACCATGATGTACAACTCTAGCACAAGTACCATGGTGTAGAACTCTAGCACAAGTACCATGGTGTACAACTCTAGCACAAGTACCATGGTGTACAACTCTAGCACAAGTACCATGGTGTACAACTCACTAACACAAGTGCAATGGTGTACAACTCACTAACACAAGTGCAATGGTGTACAACTCACTAGCACAACTACCATGATGTACAACTCACTAGCACAACTACCATGATGTACAACTCACTAGCACAAGTACCATGATGTACAACTCACTAGCACAAGTACCATAATGTACAACTCACTAGCACAAGTACCATGAAGTACAACTCACAAGCACAAGTACCATTATATACAACTCACTAGCACAAGTACCATAATGTACAACTCACTAGCACAAGTGCCATGGTGTACAACTCACTAGCACATGTACCATGGTGTACAAGTCTAGCACAAGTACCGTGGTGTACAACTCACTAGCACAAGTACCATAATGTACAACTCACTAGCACAAGTACGATGATGTACAACTCACTAGCACAAGTACCATGATGTACAACTCACTTGCACAAGTGCCATGATGTACAACTCACTAGGACAATTACCATGATGTACAACTCACTAGCACATGTACCATGGTGTACAAGTCTAGCACAAGTACCGTGGTGTACAACTCACTAGCACAAGTACCATAATGTACAACTCACTAGCGCAAGTACGATGATGTACAACTCACTAGCACAAGTGTCATGATGTACAACTCACTTGCACAAGTGCCATGATGTACAACTCACTAGGACAATTACCATGATGTACAACTCACTAGTACAAGTGCCATGGTGTGCAGCTCTAGCACAAGCACCATGGTGTACAATTCTTGCACAAGAACCATGGTGTACAACTCACTAGCACAAGTACCATGGTGTACAACTCACTAGCACAAGTACCATGGTGTAGATGGAAATGAATGGTATAAAATACCGACACAATGGCAATATAAACACAAATGCAGTATAATGTGATCCTTTATTGACTACGTTTCGCCCACACAGTGGGCTTTTTCAAGTCACAAACAGAACTACCTGGGGTGGAAGGAACGCGAGTATTTATAGTCCGGCTGAGGTCAGGTGAAGAATGCTGCATCTGATGATGTACCGAGTTGGGTTGTAGAGTCTAAAAACTTGGGTAGCTTGGAAAGGAGACTGGACAAGTTTGTGAGCAGACCTTCTACAGTGTTCTTATGTGGGATAGCGATGAAGAAGTTTCTTGGCAAGTGGTTCAGCTATGTTATAGAAGCCACTATTCTGGTTGAAGTTGTCGGATATAGAAATAAGTGATGATTCCAGGATTCTTCGGTATTGAGTGTTGTCTTCTGTGGCGATAAGTCTTGAGTTTCTGTAGTTTATCAAGTGGTTGTGTGAATTACGGTGTTGTACGCAGGCATTCCTTGTGTCGTCAGACCTGCTTGCGTATTGGTGTTCTGAAATACGTGTTTGGAGGTCCCTTGATGTTTCGCCCACGTATAACTTGTTGCAGTCATTACAAGGGATTATGTATACCCCTGCAGAGGATGGAGGCTTGTCCTGCCTACTACTGGTGATGTCCTTGATGGTCGTGGTTGTGGAGGTAGTTACTTGGAATGATGTTTTGGCAAAGATGTTGGAAACATGTTTCCAATTAACAAAGATAAACACTATTATTTATTAAAGCAAACATAAAACAATAAAACATGACAGGTATATCCTATTTGAAAGAAAAATTAAAAATGAAATGAATAAAATAACATTTGAACTCAACGCTAATGTATATATTGGGGTGTCTGGTGTTGGTGACACTTCGTGTTGTTGAAATCTTAGCCGTTGCTGATGTGGGGGGGGGGTCGCAGGTGTTGGTGACCACCATCGGCTAGTTCTTCACAGTATCGCCGTGAGTATTCTATCCCGATGACAGGAAAGCTGCAATGATGTGGGGTTACGTCCTGCAATTTCATACAGGTGCACAGGTAATTAGATCCAAAATGGGGAAGTCTCAGGACGTTAGTCCTTCTCCATCCGTTCTCCTCGTTGATTGACAGGTGACCCTCTCTGTCATCCAAGCTGAAAAGATAGACAGGTGTACAACTCACTAGCACAAGTGCTATAATGTACAACTCACTAGCACAAGTACCATGATACACAGCTCACTAGCACAAGTACCATGATGTACAACTCACTTGCACAAGTACCATGATGTACAACTTACTAGCACAAGTACCATGATGTACACGTCTAGCACAAGTACCGTGGTGTACAACTCACTAGCACAAGTACTATGATGTACAACTCACTAGCACAAGTACCATGATGTACAACTCACTAGCACAAGTACCATGGTGTACAACTCACTAGCACAAGTACCGCGATGTACAACTCACTAGCACAAGTACCATGATGTGCAACTCACTAGCACAAGTGCCATGATGTACAACTCACTAGCACAAGTGCTATAATGTACAACTCACTAGCACAAGTACCATGATGTACAACTTACTAGCACAAGTACCATGATGTACAACTCACTAGCACAAGTGCCATAATGTACAACTCACTAGCACAAGTACCATGATGTACAACTCACTAGCACAAGTACCATGATGTACAACTCACTAGCACAAGTACCATGATGTACAACTCACTAGCACAAGTACCATGATGTACAACTCACTAGGACAAGTCCCATGATGTACAACTCACTAGGACAAGTGCCATGATGAACAACTCATTGGCACAAGTGTCATGATGTATAACTCACTAGGACAAGTACCATGATGTACCACTCACTAGCACAAGTGTCATGGTGCACAACTCTAGCCCAAGCACTATGGTGTACAACTCACTAGCACAAGTGCCATGGTGTACAACAGTAGCACAAGTACCATGGTGTACTACTCACTAGCACAAGTACCATAATGTGCTACTGACTAATACAAGTACCATGGTGTACTACTGAGTATTACAAGTACCATGGTGTACTACTAACTAGTGAAAGTACAATGGTGTACAAGTCACTAGCACAAGTACCATGGTGTACTACTGCTAGTGCAAGTACCATAATGTGCTACTGACTAATACAAGTACCATGGTGTACTACTGAGTATTACAAGTACCATGGTGTACTACTAACTAGTGCAAGTACCGTGGTGTACAAGTCACTAGCACAAGTACCATGGTGTACTCCTTACTATTGCAAGTACCATGATGTACTACTGAGTAGTACAAGTACCAGTGTGCACAAGTCACTAGCACACTACACACTGTTCACACAGTGTATGAAGGTGACCTCTAATCACAGACTGTCCATACAACACAGTGTGTAGTTACAATCACAGACAAACAACATACAACACAGTGTGTAGTTACAATCACAGACAAACAACATACAACACAGTGTGTAGTTACAATCACAGACAAACAACATACAACACAGTGTGTAGTTACAATCACAGACAAACAACATACAACACAGTGTGTAGTTACAATCACAGACAAACAACATACAACACAGTGTGTAGTTACAACCACAGACAAACAACATACCACACAGTGTGTAGTTACTATCACAGACAACCAATATGCAACTTGAGCAGAGACTTAAGTTAGCAAAGTTGAACAAATACTAATTTTATTCAACAATTATAATATAGAAGTAACGCTCTTCCTCAGACAAAATTCTAACAATAAACAGACATAAAACACCAATAAAGTACAGATGTATATTACAAGATACTTTATTCTTGTATAAATTTTCCTTTAATGGAACTACCATCATGTTGGTGAAGGATTGAATGTCTTATTTCCTAGGTGATCTGCGACCCTTACCAGTTTAATAATTAAAATTCCATAAAATTTCTGAAAATCTTTGTGGATGTTGTTAAATGTTTAACATTATATTGTAAAATTAAGTCACTAGCTTGGGAAAGAAGTGTTGAAGATACTTGAAAGATGCAGACTCTTTGTCAAGAGCTGTAACAATCTGTTTCATTAAGCCTGTTGAATATACCTGGTAAAATGTATGGTAGTTATTATTGTAAGAATTAAGAGTAAGACGGAGAGCAGAATCACAGATGAACATGGAGGCTTTAGCTTCACTGTAAACACTTGCGTAGACAGTGTGTACAGTAAAGCATATAGGTGAATAATATTTAGATACAGGTGAAAAGGTTTTCGTTACATTTATGGATTTTTAATAGGCATATGATAGGCTGGATATGAAAGAAATGTGGCAGAAGTTGCAAATATATGGAATAGGTGGTAGGTTACTGAAAGCAGTTAAGAGTTTTTACGAGGATAGTGAGGCTCAGGTCAGAGTATGTAGGAGAGAGGGAGATTATTTCCCATTAAAAGTAGACCTTAGACAAGGATGATTGATGTCACCACTGTTCATTATATTTATAGACGAGGTTGTGAGGAAGGTGAATGCTCAGGTGTTGGCAAGAGGTGTGGGATTGAGAGAGAATCTAACACAAAGTGAGAGTTGTCACAGTTGCTTTTCGCTGAGGGCACTGTGCTCTTGGGAGATTCTGAAGAGAAGTTGCAGAGGTTGGTGAACGACTTTGGAAAGGTATGTAAGAGAAGGAATTAGTATGTGACCACATGAAAGAGTAAGGTAATGAGGATAACAAAAAAAAATTATGTAATGAAAAATTGGATATCAGATTGGAGGATGGGAGTATGGAAGAAGTGAATGTAATCAAATATATGGAAGTGGACTTGTCAGCAGATCGGTCCATGAAAAACGAGGTGAATCATAGAATTGATAAGGGGAAAAAGGTGAGCCGAGCGCTGAGGAATTTGTGGAGACAAAGAACATTATCCATGGAAGAAAAGGGGGAATTGTATGAGAGTGTAGTGGTACAGACGCTCTTATATGACCATGAAGCATGGGCAGTGAATGTTACAACAAGGAGAAGGCTGGAGGCAGTGGAGATGTCGTGTCTGAGAGAACGAGCGGTAAGAATGTAATGCAAAGAATTCGTAGTGTCAAGATTAGAAGAAGGTGTAGGGTTTCTAAAAGTATTATCCAGATGGCAGAGGAGGGGTTATTGAAGTAGTTTGGAACTTTAGAGAGGAAGGAACAAAATAGAATGAATTGGAGAGCATATAAATCTGTAGTGGAAGGAAGACTATCATGGAGAAAGTCCTGACAAAGTCTACGGATACCACCCGTCGCATTTCACTACCCCATTCCCATCCTCTGCATGGTTTACCTGGAGAGTTTACCTGGAGAGAGTTCCGGGGGTCAACGCCCCCGCGGCCCGGTCTGTGACCAGGCCTCCTGGTGGATCAGAGCCTGATCAACCAGGCTGTTGCTGCTGGCTGCACGCAAACCAACGTACGAGCCACAGCCCGGCTGATCAGGAACTGACTTTAGGTGCTTGTCCAGTGCCAGCTTGAAGACTGCCAGGGGTCTGTTGGTAATCCCCCTTATGTGTGCTGGGAGGCAGTTGAACAGTCTCGGGCCCCTGACACTTATTGTATGGTCTCTTAACGTGCTAGTGACACCCCTGCTTTTCATTGGGGGGATGGTGCATCGTCTGCCAAGTCTTTTGCTTTCGTAGTGAGTGATTTTCGTGTGCAAGTTCGGTACTAGTCCCTCTAGGATTTTCCAGATGTATATAATCATGTATCTCTCCCTCCTGCGTTCCAGGGAATACAGGTTTAGGAACCTCAAGCGCTCCCAATAATTGAGGTGTTTTATCTCCGTTATGCGCGCCGTGAAAGTTCTCTGTACATTTTCTAGGTCGGCAATTTCACCTGCCTTGTAAGGTGCTGTTAGTGTGCAGCAGTATTCCAGCCTAGATAGAACAAGTGACCTGAAGAGTGTCATCATGGGCTTGGCCTCCCTGGTTTTGAAGGTTCTCATTATCATTATCATTACCTGTGTCCCCGGTCTGGAGGTGAAGTGAAACAAATCTCGATGGGAATCGTAGCAGGTACGATTCTGCAGAACATCACGAGCGACGAGCATAAAAGCTTTCTGTACAAGAGGGCTCGGGCTCAGGGCTGAGTAATCAGCTGTCAAACGTACGGGTCACACGGGTGACTTAGCACAGAGGTGCTTACTCAGGTCTGGCTCAGACCTCACTGGACACACGGAAACTTTAAAAACACACCGCTGTACATACGGTACAACATGGCTTAACTAGCAAATGATGCTTTTCTGTGCACAAAACTGACACTAAGACATATACTATGGTAGTATACTATATGGTAGTTAAAACAGGAACATAATAAGTCCAGGGACTGGGCCCCAAAGTTCTGACAGCTGAACAAGGTACAAAGGTAATGAATTTACATGTTACAAAAGTAATGAATCATGTAAATAAGTAAATTTACTTACTGATGTTTATACGTGGTTACAGTCATGAACAAATTATAAAGTAATGAGCAATTCACACATCCACACCCGGTCACATCTGTAATGAGTTATCAGTGCAAATATTAATTTTTGGGTCACACACACACACACACACACACACACACACACACACACACACACACACACACACACACACACACACACACACACACACACACACACGAGCGTGCATACACACACGAGCACACGCACTCACGCATGTATGAGTATACACAAAAACACGCAAACAAGCACACAAGCACACATACACACACACACACACACACACACACACACACACACACACACACACACACACACACACACACACACACACACACACACACACACACACACACACACACACACACACACACACACACACACACACACACACACACACACACACACACACACACACACACACACATACACACACACAAGGAGACATCCCCAGACACAATAGCACTCACAGAAACAAAACTCACCAGAGTAATAACAGTTGCAATCTTTCCATCCGGATATCCTCAGGAAAGACAGAGGGAGGAGAAGGGGAGGAGGAGTTGCACTGCTCATTAAAAACCAGTGGGGTTTTGAGAAAATGGAAGGAATGGATGGCATGGGAGAAAGGGACTACTTAGTAGGAACAATCCAGACTGAGGGACATAAGGTGATAATTGCAGTAATGTACAACCCACCACAGAACTGCAGGAGGCCAAGAGAAGAATACGATGAGAGCAACGGAGCAATGGTCGACACACTAGCCGAGGTGGCCAGAAGAGCACACATGAGGGGAACAAAGTTACTAGATATGGGTGATTTCAATCACAAGGAGATTGACTGGGACTGGAAAACCTCATGCATCAACATGTTAGAGACACTACCAGAGAGAGAGGAGAGGATGAACCAGCAAGACTGGACCTTGTATTCACCTTGAGTAGTTTGGACATCGAGGATATAATATATGAAAGGCCCCTAGGAGCTAGTGATCATGTGGTTCTGTGCTTCGACTACATAGTTGAGCTTCAAGTGGGGAGAGTAGCAGGAATAGGATGGGATAAACCAAACTACAAAAGGGGGAACTACTCAGGCATGAGGAACTTCCTGCAAGACATTCAGTGGGAGAGGGAACTGACAGGAAAACCAGTACAAGAAATGATGGACTATGTGACAACAAAATGCAAGGAGGCAGACGAGAGGTTTGTTCCCAAGGGAAACAGAAATAATGGAAAGAACAGAACGAGTCCTTGGTTCACCCAAAGGTGTAGGGAGGCAAAAACTATGTGTACTAGAGTATGGAAAAGGTACAGAAGACAGAGAACTCAGGAAAATAAAGAGATTAGCCTAAGAGCCAGAAACAAATATGCACAGATAAGAAGGGAGGCTCAGCGACAATATGAAAATGACATAGCATCGAAAGTCAAGTCTGATCCGAAGCTTTTGCATAACCACATCAGGAGGAAAACAACAGTCAAGGACCAGGTAATCAGACTCAGGAGGGGTGATGGGGAGTTCACAAGAAACGACCGAGAGGTATGTGAGGAGCTAAACACGAGATTTTAAGAAGTATTTACAGTGGAAACCAGTAGGACTCCAGGAAATCAGAACAGAGTGTTACACCAACAAGTGCTGGATGAGGTACGCATAACCAAGGAGGAGGTGAAGAAGCTCCTATGTGACCTTGACACCTCAAAGGCGGTGGGACTTGACATCTGTTCATGGGTCCTTAGAGAGGGAGCAGAGATGTTGTGTGTGCCATTAACATAGATCTTGTAAAGTAAAAGGACACAAGTGCAACTAATGTGACATTTTATTGTGGCAACGTTTCGCTATCCAGGAGCTTTATCAAGCCATTACAAACAATACATGGACACTACTACTACTACTACCACTAATGAACATCGAAATACAGACACTCACACACACACACACACACACACACACACACACACACACACACACACACACACACACACACACACACACACACACACACACACACACACACACACACACACACACACACACACACACACACACACAGTATTGCACCTCACTCTGAGCCTTTATATACCCTCTGTGTCCATGTATTGTTTGTAATGGCTTGATAAAGCTCCTGGAGAGCGAAACGTTGCCACAATAAAATGTCACATTAGTTGCACTTGTGTCCTTTTACTTTACATATTGTCGGTAATTCTACCAACTATATTACAACATAGATCTTCAACACATCCATTGAAACTGGGCAACTCCCTGAGGTATGGAAGATGGCAAATGTACTCCCAATTTTTAAAAAGGAAGACAGACATGAGGCACTAAACTACAGACCTGTATCACTAACGTGCATAGTATGCAAAGTCATGGAGAAGGTCATCAGGATGAGAGTGGTGAAGCACCTGGAAAGAAACAAGTGTATAATTGACAACGAGCACGGTTTCAGGGAAGGAAAATCTTGTGCCACAAACCTACTGGAGTTTTATGACAAGGTGACAGAAGCAAGACAAGAGAGAGAGAGGGGTGGATCGACTGCATTTTTTTGGACTGCAAAAAGGCCTTCGACACTGTTCCTCACAAGAGGTTACTGCAAAAGCTAGAGGATCAGGCACAAATAACAGGAAATGCACTGCAATGGATCGGAGAATACCTGACAGGGAGGCAACAACGAGTCATGGTACGTGACGAGGTGTCAGAGTGGGCGCCTGTGACAATCGGGGTTCCACAGGGGTCGGTCCTAGGACCTGTGCTGTTTTTGGTATATGTGAATGACATAACGGAAGGAATAGACTCAAAAGTGTCCTTGTTTGCAGATGATGTGAAGTTATTGAGAAGAATCAAATCGGATGAGGATCAGGCAGGACTACAAAGAGACCTGGACAGGCTACAAGCCTGGTTCAGCAACTGGCTCCTTAAGTTTAACCCTGCCAAATGCAAAGTCACGAAGATTGGGGAAAGGCAAAGAAGACCGCAGACACAATATAGTCTAGATGGCCAAAGACTGCAAACCTCACTCAAGGAAAAAGATCTGGGGGTGAGTATAACACCGAGCATATTTCCTGAGGCGCACATCAATCAGATAACTGCTGCAGCATACGGGCGTCTGGCAAACCTACGGATAGCGTTCCGATACCTCAGTAAGGAATCGTTCAAGAATCTGTACACCATTTACGTCACGCCCATACTGGAATATGCAGCACCAGTTTGGAATCTACTCCTGGTCAAACACGTCAAGAAATTAGAGAAAGTGCAAAAGTTTGCAACAAGACTAGTCCCAGAGCTAAGGGGATTGTCCTACGAAGAAAGATTGAGGGAGGGAAATCGGCCTGATGACACTGGAGGACAGGAGGGTCAGGGGAGACATGAAAACGACATATCAAATACTGTGCGGAATAGACAAGGTGGACAAAGACGGGATGTTTCAGAGATGGGACACAGAAACAAGAGGTCACAATTGGAAGTTG
The DNA here is from genome assembly GCF_038502225.1 of Cherax quadricarinatus. NCBI lineage: Eukaryota > Metazoa > Arthropoda > Malacostraca > Decapoda > Parastacidae > Cherax > Cherax quadricarinatus. Next base: position 14,668 of record NW_027199996.1, read on the forward strand.
AAGACTCAGATGAATCAAAGGGATGTTAGGAAGTATTTCTTCAGTCATAGAGTAGTCAGGCCGTGGAATAGCCTAGAAACTGACGTAGTGGAGGCGGGAACCATACATAGTTTTAAGGCGAGGTATGATAAAGCTCATGGAGCAGGGAGATAGAGGACCTAGTAGCAATCAGTGAAGAGGCGGGGGCAGGAGCTATGACTCGGCCCCTGCAACCACAAATAGGTGAATACAAATAGGTGAGTACAAATAGGTGAGTACACACACACACACGTGGTAGTGCTTTATTTACAGAGTGCAAAGTCAGAGTATTTTTCCAGAATGGCCTGTGGATAAAATATTTTGACATATCTTGAACATTTCTGAGTGAGTTGTCTCTGAATTCATTAACTTCATCACACTCAAGTACATAATGACGCAGAGTGAGATATTTCGTTTGGTCTACGTCTGGTGGTGGTGATTTAACCTGCCAAAGATACTTGTAACCCAGCCGGAGCCGGGCGGTAGTGACATCCAAGAGTCTGCTTCTTTTGTTGGATGCACCATAGATATGTGGCTCCTCCTGCATGATAGAATGATGGTAGATGAACTGACTTGTGTCAATCTCCCCGAGTATTAAGTCAATAAAATTCAGTTGAAGTTCTTTTCGTATTATTGTTCTCAAACTGCTAACTGACAACCCAAGACTGTAATCTACCCACTCTTTGAAAGCATACAGCTTAGCCAGTTTATCTGTTCTATCATACATCTGAAGACCAATGTGAGATGGAATCCACAGAATGTGCACTCTGACTCCACTGTCCACAATCTTACCATACCTGTGTCCGGCTTCTGACACGAGCATGCCACAATTGATACTTAATGAGTTGAGAGCATTTATAGATGACAGAGAATCAGTTACAATTAAAGTGTCAACCTTAGAAACATGGACGCATTTGAGTGCAAGGAGTATGGCAAACAGTTCTGTTTGAAAGGTAGAGGCCCAGTTATTGATGCGTGCTCCAATTTCTTTATGAGAGCCATCACTCTGTACGACAACAGCAGCACTACCAGCTGCACCAGTGGACTGGTGAACAGAACCATCAACGAATATAATTTGTGTAAGAGAGTGCTGTGTGACTAAGTTATCAATACAGCTTAAGGCATCATGTTTGGCTTCAAGGCGAAGCTTTGGTTGTGATTGAAGAAGTATTTTGGGGGGAAATGGAGGAATGGTAGGTTGGAATGGGGTAATATCCCATGGAGCGGAGAGGTGCCGCTGTTGCCTTACTTAACATATATCATGTATCTGGTTCATGCGGAAGTCGGTTCCAATTTATTCGATCCATCTGTGGGATGTTCACCACTGCTGAGGAAAGCTTGGAGGGCTTTTCTGTCCAGGGGTTTGAATGGGCTTGCCTGAATGTATTAGCGCCATTTAGGATATTTCTTTCAGTAACACGATCTCTGATGCTTGGACTATCAAGTTCTTGCAGCATATTTAAAATTTTGGCAGTACGAGAGCGTCCTAGAATGATCCTCATTGCTTCGTTCAGCAGTTTTTCCAGCCCTCCATCAAGCTTCCAGTCAGACACAAGAGCAAGTAGTGGCGCAGCTTAATCAACCAATCATCTAATATAAGCAGGATAAGCTATTTTCGTCACTTGTCCAGTCTTTCTGATATTCCTCCTCTCTGTCAACCTGTCTTCTGATTTTCTTCCTATTCTCGTGGCATGATAATGGTTCATTAATTACCGAAATTTCGTCAGAGGTTACCCCTCAAGTTAAATACAAATAGGAACTGAGTGTCACACTAAAGAGCTAAATAGACAGTGAACTGTACCTTCACACCGTGTGGAGCTGCATGACTCCCATGGGTTTAGCGCTTCACGTGCAAAATTATATTAAATCTGATGTGTTGACTACTTTCGTGAATTAAGTTGTCAGTTTATTTGTCCAGAACAACTGATTAATATTACAGCTTTTATATATGTTAATAAATTGCAAAGTAATATATAACTTGATGTAGTAGGATATGTAATGTAGTTTAAATGTAGCGAAGGAGAGTTTCATGGTATATATTAAGTTAGCTATATAACTCAATTAACTGACAATATTTTAGTCGTGATTGTAAAATTTTATAGAGGCTAATTCTTGCTTTTATTTATTTTTTGCTAAAGTTGTTTTCTAACAACATTAACATTCATCTTGGGTATGATGACACAACATTCAGAACAAGTGTTTAGTGGCGCTACGTTTCGTTAAGGAATTAAGTTCACTAGACTCAATAATAGACTGCTGAGTAAATTATCTGTGAACAGCCTAACATGTAATATTCGTCTCTTCTTTTTATTATGAAGTGATTTCACGAGTTTTAAGAACTTCAACAAAAATGGATCAATCTATCAAGCAGTTTTAACATATTGTTTGACAAATATTTGAGAGAGAATGTTGGGAAACATCTTATGAGCATAGAAGAAAAATCTTGCTGAAATGCTATGTAATTTCCACGCTCTTATTCACCGTGTGCTGATGTTGTGGACGATCTAGCGCGCTTATGACATAACAAAGATCAGAAGTGAATTATCACAAGTTTTCAACAACCCTTGATAACTAGAGATAAATCTAAAAAATACTACGACGTCATTTCCACGGGAAACACATTGTTTTTCTAAACGTTGAAAATAAATTTTTCAGCCAATTGATTACAGTTAGCGTTTGGAAATATAATAAAATAAAGAAAAAGTAAGCATATTTGTACTTACATTATGGTGGCCTAAAACAACAGTAAGATCGTTATTCCAGTTTGTAAAACATCTACACGCGTATGTACATAGATATGAAATAACTCACACACACTTATTTTTTTTTTCAACCAGTCGGTCGTCTCCCATCGAGGCAGGGTGACCCAAAAAGAAACAATATCCCCATAAAGAAAATACTTTCATTATCATTCAACACTTTCACCTCACTCATACATAATCACTGTGTTTGCAGAGGTGCTCAGATACGACAGTTTAGATGTCCCTCCAAACTGTCAATATCCCAAACCTCTCCTTTAAAGTGCAAGCATTGCACTTCCCATTTCCAGGACTCAAGTCCGGCTACATAAAAATAACCGGTTTCTCTGAATCTCTTCACAAAATATTATCCTGCTCACACTCCAACAGCTCGTCAGGTCCCAAAAATCATTCGTCTCCATTCACTCCTAACACGCTCACACATAGTTGCTGGAAGTCCAAGCCCCTCGCCAACAAAACCTCCTTTACCCCCTCCCGCCAACCTCTTCGAGGACGACCCCTACTCCGCCTTCCTTACCCTACAGATTTATACGCTCTCCAAGTTATTCTACTTATTCTAAATGACCAAACCACCTCAACAACCCCTCTTCATCCCTCTTAGTAATACTTTTAGTAACTCCACACCTCCTAATTTCCACACTCCGAATATTCTCCATAATATTTACATTATACATTAAACATTGCCCTTAGGCAAGACATCTCCACTGCCTCCAGACGCCTCTTCGCTGCAGCATTCACAACCCAAGCTTCACATCTATATAAGAGAGTTGGTACCACTATTCTTTCGTACATTCCCTTCTTTGCCTCCATGGATAACGTTTTTTTTTTTGTCTACACAGATACCTCAAAGCACCACTCACCTTTTTTCCTTCATCAACTCCATGGATAACCTCATCCTTCATAAACCATCCGCTGACAAGTCAACTCACAAATATCTGAAAACATTTACTTCTTCAAATACTTCCTCTCTCTATCCAATTTTTCTTTATATAAATCGTTTGATACCCTCATCACCTTATTCTTATCTATGTTCACTTTCAACTTTCTACCTTTGCATACCCTCCACTAACCTTTGCAACTTTTCTTTAGAATGTCCCATAAGCACAGTATCATCAGCTAAAAGTAACTGTGTCAACTCCCATTTTGTATTTGATTCCCCCATAATTTAATCCCACCCCTCTCTCCAACACCCTACCTTTTACTTCTTTTACAACTCCATCTATAAATATATTAAACAACCATGGTGACATTACACATCCCTGTCTAAGGCCTACTTTTACCGTGAAGTAATCTCTCTCTCCTCTACAAACCCTAACTTGAGTCTCACTATCCTCATTAAAACTCTTTTCAGTATTTAGTAACTTACTACCTATTTCATACATATGCAACATCTGCCACATCGCTCCACTATCCACTGTATCACATGCTTCCTCTAAATCCATAAATGCAATGAAAACTTCCCTACTTTTATCTAAATACTGTTCACATACATGCTTCTATGTAAGCACTTGATCTACACATCCCCTACCCACTCTAAAGCCTCCTTGCTAATCTGCAATCCTACTCTCTGTATTACCTATAATTCTTTCAGTTTTTAACCCTACCGTACCGTACGGTATACTCAAACTTATTCCCCTATAATTTTTACAATCTCTTCTGTCCCCCTTCCCTTTATGTAAAGGAACTATACACGCTCTTTACTAATATCTAGGCACCTTCCCAACTTTCTTACATTTATTATACAAAAATACCAATCACTCCAACACTGCTTTAACATTTCTGTCATGATCCCGTCATTCTACGTAATGCCTCACGCACCTCCTCCACACTCAGATCTTGCTCTTCTTCACTCCTAAAAGATGGTATACCTCCCTGGCCAGTGCATGAAATTACCGCCTCCCTTTCTTCATCGACATTTAAAAGTTCCTCAAAATATTTCCGCCATCTACCCAATACCTCCAGTTACCCATCTACTAACTCCCCAACTGCAGTGGTTGCAGTAGTGAGTAGATGGTCTTTCTGGCCACCTAGTGGACTGAAGTTCGGTGAGCTGGTGGAGGAGGGTATCAGATTTCCCAAGTGTGTGTGTGTTTTTGGTGGTAGTCACGTCAATAGCTGCCTAGGTAACGTATGTCAACAAAAGGTGGTGAGGCCTCACCCGTGTGATGTTGATGTATAGACTGTTGGACCAAAGGCAGGTTAAGTAGGCGTCAGGAAAGGAGGGGGATGTTATAGATCCTCCCTGTTTGTATTTTTTGTTTTAAGAAAAACGTGCTAGAGCTTTTAAGTAGGTTCAAGAGTCTATGCCAAGCAATTTTCATACTGTGTGTGGGAGGCTTCCAGGACATTCTGAGATCCAACCAAAGAACGTTATATTTGACTCACGAAATCGTAATGACACGGTTGCAAACAAACAAGGTACGGGCGGGGATTGAACTTGCTGCTAGTGAGGCGTAATGCTCCAAACCGACACGTTAGCTGTAACCTGTTCAGGGGTACGGGAGCCATTCAGGTACAGAAGGGTATGAGGGATGATAGGAAGCCTTTTTCAAGTTATCTGGTGCTTTTTGGCAGCAGAAAACTTATATCCATGAGCGGTGGCCCAGTTGGAAGCCAGATCAATAACAAACCGGAGACAGGCGGCCACAAGGTGACAGCCAGAAAGTGCACTAGCTATAGTAAAATCGATAGAAGCCTCCAAACAGTGGAAAGGAGAACAGAGACAAGGCTATTAATGACAGACAAGAAGAGGGTACTGCTGAGAGCACAACCTTGAAGTGTACAGTGGTTGATACCTTTTGGATCCATTTTTAAACTGGTTGTTGCCAGGTAAGTCACCAGGGCCCTGACAAACCTGTTTCTGAAACTTTTTGTTGAGTCTGTCTCCACCTCTTCATTAGGTCTTGCCACGTCTTGACTACCTTAATTAATACAGAATAAAATTTTCTCCCAATTTCCGTGTATCATCTGAGCCCAAGTATCTCTTTTATAATCCTCTTTCGGAAAATCTCTCTCCATCCTCACATATCTTGTGTACGTCGTGTTCATGTCTCTACTTGGCCTTCAACCTTACTTCTATTGTAGTCATGTTTAGTATATTTTTTTCCTTGTGTCTTTTCATAATTTGTCTATCGACTATCTACTTAAACCTTTTTTAATTATTTGCAATGTTCTATTTACCCTGTTTATCCTAATAAGTGAGGTCATTTCTTTTAATTCTGCTTAGTTTTTGCAATCTATACATTGATTACTCTCGCTGAGTAGCTTCTGTGTTTACTATTTTCACAAGTTAATATGTCGTAATTAATTTGGTGCTGCTTACTTTATTGTGCTCTGTTTTATTTTATGTTTCTTTATTTGTGTATTTTGGGATTTTTTTCCTTAAATCTTTCATTAGTGATTCTTGTAGTAATTCTACCATAACCTTTACCTGGGAGACACAAGGAACTAAATCCCTTATAATAATATAATATTTTTATTTCCACAAGTACATGTACAAGGTATAAAGGTCTAGCTGACATCAATGACATAATACTATATAAAAAGCCGCTTGTTATGCTGAGCATTTCGGGCAAATTAGATATATTTTGACCCAGGATGCAACCCACACTAGTCGACTAACACCCAGGTACCCATTTTACTGATGGAGAACATAGACAACCGATGTAAGGAAACACGCTCAATGTTTCCACCCCTTTCCTGGGAATCGAACCCAGACCTTCACCGTGTGAAGCGAGAGCACCAGACTACGGCACCTGGTGGCAAAAGACCCATTTTTCATAATACAAAGAAACTATGAACACTGTCTTACAATACCTAGGAAACTTCCCTCTTTCATGCATATACTGAACAAATGCACCAAACATCCTAAAATTATATCCCCACCTGCTTTTATCATTTCTGTCTTTATGCCATCTATACCCCATTTTATTCTTCCCACTGCTTGACACACCTCTTCTCACTAACATCTGAATATCATTCACTTGTTAGATATGGAATATATGTCTTCTTAATAAAGGAAATCTATACCTCCCTTTCTTCATCAACTTTAAACAACTCAAAATAATCACTCCCTTTTCCCAATAACTCCACCGGCCTATCTAATGACTTCCAAATTGAACTTTATCTGTTAAATCCATTTCTTTCCCAGGCTTTCTCAACTTATTGATTTTTACACCTAAATTTCATCTTTTCCTCAGCAAAATTGTTTACATTAAATTTCACCCACTGTCTTATTAGCTCTCCTTCAGCAGTCCCTCAGCACTCACCATCTCTTACTCTCCATATACTGCACGACTCCGTTCATCACTGTTGTATTACACAAGCCAACGTTTTCTCCCTTACCACCTACATAACCTCTTCGTTCCACCAGTCGCTCCCCTTTCCTCCTGATCCTCCCTCATATACACACAAACTTCTGCTACACACTAATAACCCCTCCCCACAAATTATCTATACTCTAGCTCATCTTTTCCCAATAACTGTTTATATCTACACATAACTACGCCTTTAATTTATTTATTTTTACTTTTGTCTTACCCACTTATGCCATTTTCCTTCTATCCTATCTACCTCTTACTTACATTGTAGCTACAACTAAATAATGATCTGATATATGTCTCTCCCTTTAAAAACATTCATTGTAGATGAATGGTTCAGAGAACCGACATGTTGATAAATTAGACACATGTGCAACTCTTGGGTATCTTTATTGAGATACCCAAGAGTTGCACATGTGTCTAATTTATCACAAACATTCATATCCTGACATCTACCCATTAACTTTTTATCTACTAACACATATTCCAACAAACTGCTGTCAATACGTCCAATAACATACTTAATTATTCTTTTTCTTAAATATCGTTTTACCTATTATCTAATTTTTTTATGCATATCTCAGATTTTCCCATTATCATTTATCGTGTACAAATGTGGGTCCACTCTGTGTACCTATAGTGGACCCCACGTGAACATACACTTTCATATACATACATACATATATATATATATATATATATATATATATATATATATATATATATATATATATATATATATATATATATATATATATATATATATATATATATATATAACAAAAAGATTAGGTGATGAAAGATTGAATATCAGATTGGAGGGAGAGAGTATGGAGGAGGTGAATGTATTCAGATATTTGGGAGTGGACGTGTCAGCGGATGGGTCTATGAAAGATGAGGTGAATCATAGAATTGATGAGGGGAAAAGAGTGAGTGGTGCACTTAGGAGTCTGTGGAGACAAAGAACTTTGTCCTTGGAGGCAAAGAGGGGAATGTATGAGAGTATAGTTTTACCAACGCTCTTATATGGGTGTGAAGCATGGGTGATGAATGTTGCAGCGAGGAGAAGGCTGGAGGCAGTGGAGATGTCATGTCTGAGGACAATGTGTGGTGTGAATATAATGCAGAGAATTCGTAGTTTGGAAGTTAGGAGGAGGTGCGGGATTACCAAAACTGTTGTCCAGAGGGCTGAGGAAGGGTTGTTGAGGTGGTTCGGACATGTAGAGAGAATGGAGCGAAACAGAATGACTTCAAGAGTGTATCAGTCTGTAGTGGAAGGAAGGCGGGGTAGGGGTCGGCCTAGGAAAGGTTGGAGAGAGGGGGTAAAGGAGGTTTTGTGTGCGAGGGGCTTGGACTTCCAGCAGGCATGCGTGAGCGGTTTTTAATACTTGACGTGCTGTTGGAGTGTGAGCAAAGTAACATTTATGAAGGGGTTCAGGGAAACCGGCAGGCCGGACTTGAGTCCTGGAGATGGGAAGTGCAGTGCCTGCACTCTGAAGGAGGGGTGTTAATGTTGCAGTTTAAAAACTGTAGTGTAAAGCACCCTTCTGGCAAGACAGTGATGGAGTGAATGATGGTGAAAGTTTTTCTTTTTCGGGCCACCCTGCCTTGGTGGGAATCGGCCAGTGTGATAATAATAATAATAATGTCGTGCCGAATAAGTAAAACTGGTTAATTTTTTCAATTATGTTAATATAAAAATTAATGATTTTGTACCAAAAGAACCTTAGGAAACTTACTTAACCTTAATATATAAAGCGCAATTTAATTTACCTTAATCCAACTAAATATGTTTTACATAGGTATACAGTAATTTAATAATTAACAAACACAATGAAACATGGAGATCCTATTGCACCATTTCTCTTCTGTATAGCAGTTAGGGAAATCACAGTCAGACTGACCAGCGAGCTAAACATCTGGTTCCTAGATGATGGCACACTAGCAGGTACAAAGGAGTCCCTCCTACATGACCTTACACAGGTAATGACACGGGGATAGGAAATGGATCTCATCCTGAATCCATCCAAATGTGAAATCATCTCAGTCAGTCAACAAGTGATAAATGCAGTGAGATCAAAACTACCAGGAGCAGCAGTCATTGCCCCCACAAATAGTGTCTTGCTAGGAGCACCTCTGGGAAGCAATGCCATTGACACAATTCTCAGGAAGAAATTGGAAGAGTTAAGGAGAATGGAACAACGAATAGGCAATCTGGACACCCACGATGCCTTGTACCTTCTCACAAAGTGCTTGAGTCTGCCCAGGTTGACATATTTCCTAAGATGTGCACCTTCATATGATAACCCTATACTGCACGAATATGACAGTATTCTGAGGCAGATTTTTACGAAAGTACTTAACCTTACTCTAGAAGACGGGCAGTGGAACCAAGCTACACTTCCAGTCAGACTAGGAGGCATTGGTGTCCGCAAGTCATCACAGATTACGTTACCTGCTTTTCTGTCCTCGTGTATTGCATCCAGAGAGCTTGTAGCAGCGATTCTCCCTGAACATCTTAGGGACAAGATTGGAGTCCAGGACAAAAATTCATTGACGGAGCCATGATCTGGGATAATCTAACGGGCTCAGAAACCAGACCTGCTCCCCCCAACAGCTACAAACAATCGCACTGGAATGGTCCAATAGTGGAAAATATTGCCTCAACAATGCTTCAGAGTGTGTCAGGGAAGGATAGAGCCCGCCTCCTGGCAGTGAGAGCCCCTCATGCTGGGGACTTTCTGTTGGCTGTTCCCAACTCCAGCCTTGGCACACGTCTCGACCCACAGACCATCCGCATCGGTGTTGCCCTTCGACTTGCCGCCCCTATTCTCGCCGAACACAGGTGTATTTGTGGCAGTGAAGCAGCAGACCGATTCGGGTACCATGGTCTTGTGTGCCGTAAATCCGAGGGAAAGATTGCAAGACATGAGGAGGTTAATAACATTATCAAGAGGAGCCTCACAACAGCTGGATGCCCAGCAGTAAGGGAGCCACCCCAACTATGCAGATCTGATGGCAGCCAGAAGCGTCCAGATGGTATCACCTTTCAAGCCTGGACAGATGGGAAGCAGGTGGTGTGGGACTATACATGTGCATCTACCTTGGCTGATACCTATCTCCAATACACCAGGGAGGAAGGAGGGGCAGCTGCCAGCTTCAGGGAGTCCCAAAAGTCTAGAAAATATGGAGAACTTGCCCATCATTATATGTTTGTTCCCATAGGCTCAGAGACCCTTGGCTCATGGGGAAAGAGTGCATCTAAATTCCTTAAGGAGCTGGGAAAAAGACTCATCAGGGTAACTAGGGATCCCAGGGCAGCTAGTTTTCTGTTCCAGCGGCTCAGTGCGGCTGTTCAAAAGGGTAATGCCTGCTGTATTTTGGGCACACGCCCCAGCTCTGAGGAGCTGGAGGAGATTTTCGCCTTATAATCGGTGATACACACGTAACAACATGTACCGTATATGCCACCTTTATATCAACAATGTATCTCTTAAATCTTCTGTACCATATTATGTAATAAAATATTCCTATTAGTAAAAAAAAAATATCAAAAGATGGGGTGGTAGGGGAAGTAGAATATTCAAACGGCTTCAGGAAGAAATCCAAATATTCTTCCTTGAAGCCTTTTTATCCACTTCTCCGAGGCTATGGGTCCCACAATTTACACCAGAGGTGGACCCCTATAATAAAAAGTAAATATATATATATATATATATATATATATATATATATATATATATATATATATATATATATATATATATATATA
>NW_027199997.1:0-25533 GCF_038502225.1 Cherax quadricarinatus
AAAATTCGGTGTGCTGGACAAACTAGAGCTGGAAAAAAAATATTATACACTTAAAACTAGGAAACACAGAACTATATGTGTCTCCTGGATCTTCTACATTGTGTTAACGTCTCCTCGCATCTCATAACTCTTAACTCTGGAACAAGCACCGCACTTTCTCTGCACTTTCTCTAATACGTTAACATGTTCGTAGAGGTGCGGGTTATATGCTGGTGCTGCTTACTCCATAATAGACAACACATCTCTTACATATATTGAGCGGAATAATTCGATCGTGATTCTGGAAGACTGACCACTCTGTGTCTTTCACTCTGAGGTTTGTGGCTGTGTCCCTGAAGTCTACGTTCTGAGTACGGTAATCTTGCCTATTCTTCAATTTTCTTAACTTCGCCCTTTCAAGTAAACCAGCCCAGGGCGATGGAATATGACAGGGAAACCCGTCCAGGGCGATGGAATATGACAGAAAAGCCCGACCAGGGATATGGAATATTAGATGGAAAATAGTCCAGGGAGATGGAATATGAAAAAGAAAAATGATCAGAGAGATAGAATATGACAGGTAAACCCGTTCAGGGGGATGGAATATGATGTGGAAACCTGTCCAGGGCGATGGAATATGACAGGGAAGTTCGTACAGGACAATGGAATATGAGAGAGAAACCCGTCTTTGCACGGGTTTGGAATATGAGACGGAAATGGCGATGGAATATGACAAGGAAACCCGTCCAGGGCGATGGAATATGACAAGGAAACCCGTCCAGGGCGATGGAATATGACAAGGAAACCCGTCCGGAGCGATGGAATATGACAAGGAAACCCGTCTAGGGCGATGAAATATGACAAGAAAACCCGTCCAGGGCGATGGAATATGACAAGGAAACCCGTCCAGATTATGGAATATGACAAGGAAACTCGTCCAGAGTGATGGACTATGACAGGGAACCCCGCCAAAGGAAATGGAACATGACAGGGAAAAATGACCTATCAGATGGAATATAAAAGGGAAATCCGTCTAGGGCAACAGAATATGACAGAGAAACTCGTTCAGGGCGATGGAATATGACAGAAAAACCAGTCCAGGGAGATGAAAAATGACAGGGAAACCCTTCCAGGGCGATTGAAGATGACAACGAAACCAGTCCAGGTGATGGAATATGACAAGGAAACTCGTCCAGGACAATTGAAAAATGACAGGAACCCGTCTATGACGACGGAAAATGACAAGGAAACCTGTCCAGGGCGAGTAAATATGAGAGAGAAACAAGTTCAGAGTTATGGATTATGACAGAAAAACAGTCCATTGCGACGGAAAATGACAGTGAAAACCCAAGAAGCTGGATGGGAAATGATAAGGACACCTGTCATATCTCATGGAATATGAAAAAGAAACCTCTCTAGGGCGAAGGAATGTGACACGGAAACACATCCAAGGCGATGGAGTAAAAGAGAGAAATACGTCAAGGGCGACGTGAAATGACAAGAAAATCAGTCAAGGGAGATGGAATATGACAGTGAAACCTGTCCAGGCGGAGGATGATGACAGGGATACCCGTCCAGGGTGGTTGGTAATGACAGGGATACCCCTCCAGGGTGGTTGGTAATGACAGAGATACCCCTCCAGGGTGGTTGATAATGACAGGGATACCCATCCAGGGTAGTGGAGAATGATAGGGATACCCGTCGAGGGTGGTGCATAATGACAGGGATACCCATTCAGGGTGGTGGATTATGACAGGGATACCCGTTCAGTGTGGTGGATAATGACAGGGATACACGTCCAGTGTGGTGGATAATATCAAGGATACCCGTCCAGAATGGTGGATAATGACAGGGATACCCTTCCAAGGTGGTGGATAATGACAGGGACACCCATCCAAGGAGGTGGATAATGACAGAGATACCCGTCCAGGGCGGTGGGTAATGACAATTATATCCGTCCAGGATTGTGGATAATGACAGGGAAACCCGTCCAAGGAGATGGAATATGACATGGAAACCCGTCAAGGGAGATGGAATATGACAGACAAACCAGTCAAGGGCGATGCAATATGACAGAGAAACCAGTCCAGGGTGATTGAATATGACAAGAAAACTCGTTCAGGGTGATGGAATATGAGAGGGAAACCCGTCTAGGGCGATGGAATGTGACGGAAACAATTTCAGGTCAATGGAAAATGACAGAGAAGCCTGTCCAGGGTGGTGGAAAATAACCGTAGCTCTACGTTCGAAGCACTAGCGGTGGAAACGTAGATCTACGTTTGGAACACTAGCGGTGGAAACGTAGATCTACATTTGGAACACTAGCGGTGGAAACGTAGATCTACATTTGGAACACTAGCAGTGGAAACGTAGATCTACGTTTGGAACACTAGCGGTGGAAACGTAGATCTACATCTAGACAGTTTAAGGGTTAAGCAAATTCTTTTGAGTGTATTAACTGAAGAATGCTTCTCTGGATCAGATTCCAACCCTAAATGCTGGTAAATCTTAACAGAAATATTTTTGTACTAATGTTGGACTCTAGGGTGCCAGTTTGCTATTTTTTGCCAATTTTAAAATAAATCAAATCAAAATGAAACATTTTTTTTCTGTTAGTACTGTAGATAATTTTAAATAGAATTTAAATAAAAAAAATTATCTGGAAGAAGGAACATCTGCAGTTATTTTGTATTTCTAAGTTTAAACAAGGGATACCTTTTTTTTTTTTTTTATCGGAACATTTTCAGCAACGTTGTGCAAGAAAGGTATAAAATACTGACAACATTTTCGTTCGCTTAGTCACAATTTTTCGTTCATTATGCGAGAACCCCTTATACAATGGGTTTCAAATTTTCGACTCTTGTTTAATGTACCTTGTGAAGGATTACTGGGACTACTTGCAGGTGTGAATGCCCTATGTACAATGCTTCAAATGCTATATTCTTAATTTTCTTTCCACGTGGTAGATGTAAACAGGATCCTTTGATCGGCTTCAATATTTAATACTCCTGTTTGGTATATCCAATAGTGTAAATGTTATTTTTAATCTCAAATTGTAAATTGTTTCAGTATTTTACCCTTCTGTATTGTTCAAGATCTTATCTAGTGAAAGATAAGATCTTGAGCCATTGTACCGGAGTTTTCATCCCCTTGCTTGGATCGAATTTTGAATATCTCTCATTACATAGGCGCTATATGATCCCTACAGGTTTACCACATCCCTCCAGTTATAATATAACAATTGTGAACACCCCAAACTTCATTCGTGATGCACAGAATGAAATGGATGAAATGATTCATGAGTTAATTCTATGTAGCCACAAATTTTGTTGGACTCTAACTGCAAAATGTTTCTCGTAATGAAGTTGGTAGAATTACCGACAATATGTAACGTAAAAGGACAAGTGAAATTAATGTGACATTTTTATTCTGGCAACGTTTCGCTCTCCAGGAGCTTTGTCAAGCTAACGGCTTGACAAGCTTTGTCAAGCTAACGGCTTGACAAAACTCCTGGAGAGCGAAACGTTGCCACAATAAAAATGTCACATTAGTTGCACTTGTGACCTTTTACTTTACAAAATGCATCTCGTGGTCACATTAAACGTTTTTTGCTGATGTGTTTTTCTTCAGAAGAAACAATTTCTTGATGTTAGGTTGTGTAAGTTATTAAGTACCAATTTTATTAAATTGTTTTTGTGGAATAATTGGAGAATGCCAGGGCACTCAGTTCACACACACTGAGGCCCGGGATCGATCCCCCGGTACGACTGGAAAACATTAGGACGTGTTTCCTTAAGATACCGGTTGTCTATGTTCACCCATCAGTAAAATGGGTACCTGGGTGTTAGTCGAAAGGTGTGGGTCGCATCCTGGGATAAAACTGATCTAATTTGCCCGGAATACTCTGCATAATAAGGGAGTCTCTATATAGTAGTATGTCATTGATGTCAGCTATGGACGGTATACCTTGTACATGTACTTGTAGTAATATATTATTATTATTATTATTATTATTATTAGTAGTAGTAGTAGTAGTAGTAGTAATGAGAATGAAGTTGGTGAGTATTAAGTTATCCTAATTTTAATTTAATTTTCACTAATGTGCCTATAACAACATTTGTATGTTAAGTACACTAGACTTCCAAAAACTTACTTGGACACATAATTACCCTATTTACTTTCTTAAAAACTGGCCACTCTTAATGGAGAAAAGTTTGGATCTATTTTGACCGGTGTAGGTCCTAATCTGCTTTTTTTTTATATTTAGAACTGGAAAAAAATGAAATGCTACTTTCCATGTGAAAATTTTGTTGCACATGATTATTTTCAGTCTTTCTGTACTGATAACTTGATAATGCAACTTCTGACCGGCTTCAAACTTAACCTGCCTTTGTATTTTAGAATATTGGTCTCTTTGAAAGATGTGAATTAGATTTCCGCTGTGTAAGTCCTAATTTACCATTTTGAAGGAATTTGAATATTATATTTCGTTCGATTACTTTTTAATTGTCTGATTCCTTTTAAATCTTCAATTCTAATACGAGACTGAAATGCATCTAGTTTCATTCAGAATATTCCCAAACAATTCTTTCTTCACATCTATACTACAACTTCGCACATTCAGACAACCCACCTTTAAAATTTTCTCCTTTGTACTTATAGTAAGTTGTACTGAAGGGGCTACTAGCTAGAGATGTATCGGATGTGCAAATTTAGATATCCGGGGATGCAGATGTGTATCAGGGTGTCTTACTTATTTTGCGGATGCGGATGCAGACGCGGATGTAAGAAATTGTGTAGATGTTCCGCGGATGCGGATATCCGATACATCTCTATTACTAGCCCTTTGCTTGCGGCATTATTGTCGCCTTCTACTACACATATGGCTTAAACAGGAAGAATTCTGACCTAGTTCCACACAGAAGCGAAAGGAAACTCTGTAAGAACAAGAATTGTTACTAGATTACATGTAAACTCAGATGAGTGCGAATACACATGTCTGTACATGCACAACTACATGTGTACACGAACTAGATGTAGGTAGAGGTATCGAGATGTATTTGCCATCTTATGTGTTCGAGACAAAACGAAAAGACACCAGCAAACATTGTGTAACACTGGTTTCCGTTGCACACTCATTTGGCAGGACGGTAACACCTCCCTGGGTGGTTACTGAAACACGAATAACAATGAATAAACTCTTTCGTAGTTACTGGTTTAAGACATAAACCAAACAGTGAGGGAAGACATCTCACGGTACCACACTCTTCTTTAAAATCATACTAAATAATCCAGTTGCTTTACCACCTGGCATTAACCTGAATTAAAACAGTGAGCAAATTAAATTAATAAGAAATAATCGTTGATGGTAATCATAGGCTGTAGGCCTAAAAGTGTCTACTTCAGTGTGTATTCCTTACTGCTCTTTGGAAGTCCGTACTTTAGCTAGCTTACTAAGTTTGTACAGAGAATAATACTGCGCATTTAGTAGCTATTAAAATATTTTGCTCTGTACAGCAGAGGAGAAAAATTCTCGCCACCCTCGCCACCCACCATAGCACCTCGCCACCCTACCATAGTGCCTCGCCACCCTCCCTATAGCGCCTCGCCAGCCCTCCCATAGCGCCTCGCCACGCGCCTCATCCGCTCTCTAGCACGACACTGTAGGTATTGAAAATACATAAAACGCGACAAACCAAAATTACCAGAAAAGTATCAATCAGTAACATAAATTGTGATAGCAAGAACGGTGGATAAATTAGAAAGCAGAAATATGTTGTTGTGTGTGACCCAGTACAGCCAATCTTCACCCAATTAAAGGACACCACACTCACCCACAGCTGTACCCTGACCACAACACATCCCCGAAAACCTCCATCAGTCCATGCAAGATATGGGTGAACCAGGTTGGTGATTTTTTTCCCACGTTTTATCAGTCATGTGGAATGTCCTCATTACATTTCGTGTCAGGTATACGGACTGAAGATACATTTGAAGTACAATGGTGTATCTGAGGAAGACAGAAAGAATGCATGTGAGGGGAAAGTTCATTAGATAAGAATAGAAGTATAAATGAATGATGGAGGTAGTATAAATGGGTGAATGGTTGAGTAAGGGGCGTGCATATTATTCGACTTTCTCCTCCCACCAAATCTATAAGCAAGGAATTCCACTCTTTTTTTTTTTTTATTCTAGGTGTTGGGCTCGTTAATGTAACCAGACCCGATTTGACATACGTCTTTTAACATAATTATTCTCAGTCCTGACTGCTTATCCGGGTTTAAGAACTTTCGTTTATTTTTTCTTTTCTTTTTTTTTTTTTTGTCTTTTAGTCTTGGGGTTCGACTCGGATCATTCGACACACTGGTCCTGTCTCAGGTACTCTTAATGCTAGTGCTAGTGACCTTGATCGCTTTAAGGTTGCAGCAGATGTTCGTACTAGTGCAGCTGGCGGCAGCACTAGTGGAGGCACTGCTATCAGTGTTGTTTCTGGCTCTAGAACACATCTAAAAATTTACAACAAATGGGAACTCAGAGCCGCATAACCACAGCCAACGGAAACATGAAATATGCAAACTCTTGTTTTGTGACATCTCTTAATGAAGTCCTACTGGGACTAACTAAAAGGGAACTTGTATGTACGACATGCAGCTCTAGGTCTTTCAAGCTCTTTCACCCATAAATGTGCCATAGTTCAGTAAATGAAGAGAAATACTATGATTTAAACTATCCAGACCACCTGAAGAAGTGTACGAGGCGTGTAAAATCTCAGGAACGCAAGTACGACCATGCAAACTATAATCATTCAACCTACAGGAAGCAGAAAAATGACAAGAAATGCTAAGAAAATTTCATCATTTACGATCCCGCTAGTGGTGGACTCATCTGAAATAGATATTAAGCCCAACCAACAAGACCCCAGCAAAGCAACTAGCAATGTATCATCATTTGTGTTTACAAAGGCACAAAGTCTCAAATCGAGGAAAAAAGCAGTAAATTGCCGTTTATCAGTGGTTTTTCTCATGAAGTCAAACGTAATGTTTGCAGTTTTCACGGAGACTCACATAAAAGACTGGTTTGATAATGAAATATGGGTTCCATGGCACAACGTATTTAGATGCGACTGATAAAACAGGCACGAAAGAAGGACGAAGGTCTGTTTGTATGTTAAAGACTCGTTCATGTAGAGTGAGTTACTGAACACCACTAATGATTTGGTCGAAGTTCTGACAGTCAAAATCAAAAACCTGAACCAATTGTTGTGCTCTCCTGGAGTCTACCTGGAGGGTATTCCGGGGATCAACACCCCCGCGGCCCGGTCCATGACCAGGCCTCCTGGTAAATCAGAGCCTGATCAACTAGGCTGTTACTACTGGCCGCACGTGGTCCAACGTACGAATCACAGCCCGGCTGGTCCAGCACTGACTTTAGGTATCTGTCCAGCTCCTTCTTGAAGGCAACCAGGGGTCTATTGGTAATTCCCCTTATGGCTGGTGGGGGGCTGTTGAACAGTCTTGGGCCCCAGACACTAACTGTGTTTTCTCTTAGTGTACTAATGGAGTCTCTACTTTTCACTGAGGGTATGTTGCATCGCCTGCCTAGTCTTTTGCTGTCGTAGGGAGTGATTTCTGTGTGCAGATTAGAGACCAGTCCCTCCAGGATCTTCCAGGTGTAGATTATGATGTATCTCTCTCGACTGTGCTCCACTGAGTACAAGTCAAGTGCTTCCAAGAGTTCCCAGTAGTTAAGGTGTTTGATGGAACATTTACGTGCAGTAATGGTTCTCTGTACATTCTCTAGATCAGCAATTTCACCTGTCTTGAATGGGGATGTTAATGTACAGCAGTATTCCAGCCTAGAGAGAACAAGTGATTTAAAAAGGATCATCAGTGACTTGGCATCTCTTGTCTTGAATGTTCTCATTATCCATCCTATCAGTTTCCTTGCAGATGTTATAGTGGCATTGTTGTGTTCCTTGAAGGTGAGATCCTCAGACATTACCACTCCCAGGTCCTTCACATTACTTTTCCGCTTTGTTGTGTGATTAGAGTTTGCAGTATACTCAGTCCTAGCTATTATTTCCTCCAGCTTTCCATAACGGAGTAGATGTAATTTGTCTTCAATGAACATCATATTGCTCTGAGAATTTAATTAAGGACCAGTTAATGGATATTGAGCATTGCCTTGATAACCAATCAACCCTTTCTCAAATATCCTACTGTTTGAAGAATTCAGTTTGAGACATCTTAAAAAGAAGTCTCAAGCAAGAACTCTTATCACACAGAGAGTCCCTGGAACTAACTTTAAGAAACAGTTCCAGAGAACAGAATTATTTAACCTCTTAAGCCAGCAGATAGCTGAATCAACAATACTGGAAAATACCCTTGTGAGGGGAAAAGCCGGCAAATTGGGATTATGGTATTTTAGAATCCGAGAGAGTTACAGCGAGTCACCGCCGCAGTCCCATCTAGCCGGCCGCTGTAAAAACGATAGATTTCATCGGGTCTGAAATTTTTAGTTTCTAATCCTGGAAGTATTATTAACCTTACCTGGTTTGGGTTGGAGTTGGGGTAGTCACTTCATCTCCACTCTTCTCCTGCTCAGGTAAGGTGATCTAACAAGAATATTGTTTGTGTTTAACCTGGTTACCAGTAATGACAGTGAAATACAGTTACCACCCTTAGTCTTTGATAACCATCTTGTAATCAGTGTTCTTTTTTATCATTGCCAACTTTGCTGCCTTCGTGGTCTTCCTGCAGCAGACGCTCGGTAATTTTGGAGCTACATACCCGGCAACGGGGATCTATCGGTTCCTCGCAATGTGAAGTGTGATTCCGCTAACCAACCAAGACAGGAACTTCTCCATCTGTGTAAGATCAAGAATACCACAGTCGACCTAGGATAAAGAACCTGAAGAGGACGTCATTGATTAAAATAGTTCCTGCCTCAATAACGCACTAAAACTTCAGGTGGTTATTTTTATTTTTATTGCATTTTCCATTATTCAACTCTGGAAAGTAATTATATTTTTTCCATTCTTCTGATTAGGGGGGTGTTTCTTCTGACGCCGTAGACCTCATATATATGATAAACGAGGACCTAGTTAGGGACATAAAAAAAATCGAAGACTGCAATCTCAGACCACCACATAAGCAAGATAAAAGCCTATGTGCACAGTGTCGTGGGGCAGAGAAACACGATCAAAGATGAGGGCGATTTCATCAGATCCATCTTTAACAAGAACAACTGGAACCAAATAAATGGGGGACCTAGGGAGGTATAAAAAGATCTGAAGCAATTCCTCGAGATGATGAACTCTTTGGTGCTTGAAGTATGCTCCAGACACACACCTCTACAGCAGGAGATGCAAGCTAGAGAGAGAGAGAGAGAGAGAGAGAGGCACTCTACAGACAAAGATTACAGATAACAGATCTCCTCAAAGGCAGCAAATTATCTGTAGAGCAAAGGTAAATTTTGGAGAAGTGGAGAACATCGAGCACAAACTGTTGGCATCATATAGAGCCAGGAGAGACAGAGCAAAGAACCATAAATGAAATTTTAAAAAAATCACAAATACACTATGCAAAAACCAGGGCGACAACCGCATCCAGTATAGAAACTATACTTAAAGGTGACGATATGATAATAAGTAAAATACAGAAGTCACAGTGAGCCGCTTATCAGTCTATGTATGGAAGCCTCAGTTTACCCTTTCTGTCTTGTGCCACTACCACTATTACTCCTACTTACTACTACCACTACTACATCTTCCAATACCAACATTAACTCTATCACTACTTATCCACTTGATTATTCCTCTCTTTGTCCGTCTCTGTCTCTCTCTTCTATATGTACACTGGCTTCCTCATCTTTATGTATTAGTGTAACTTGTAAATGGTCCACGTTTCACTAAAACGTCTTCATGGACTTTTCTCTCCTATGTACTGGTTATTTGTGTAGAGTTTCTTATGAGACACAAAACACTGCCAAAATCTAAACACATTCCGACGTTGCTTTCTTCCCAGTTAGCTTCGCAGAAGCCATCGACAGCATACCCGTGCACTCTGCTCCGGGTCCTGACTCGTGGAGTTCCATATTTAACAACAATTGTAATAAATCGTTATCTTAAGCGTTTATTATTTTATGAAGGAGTCTGGACACGAGGTTACCACAGTCATTTAAAACCAATGATATTGTCCCGCTTCAAAAAAGAGGCATTAAAACAATTTAAAAAACTATAGTTCAGTGGTGATTGACAAAAATTGTGTGATTGCACAGAATATGTGTGCAACAAGTCATGCATCTCGAATCTGTTGATCCCTAACTTGACAGAAAAGAGCATTGTGTCAGCGAGACAAACCTCGTCTTTATTTTTGAAATCAGTAAACAATGGAGCGGCCATTTTGACTGACGTATCGCTGACCGTGTGAGACTAGACCACTCAATAAACACCTAGAATCAGCGACAGGAAGATTACATTTAGAACATCTTCACACTTCACTAACACACACACACACCAGATTTCCAATATAATACACACACACACACACACACACACACGCACAGTAAAGAGGCGGGACCAGGAGCTGAATCTCGACCCTGCAATCACACACACACACACAGTCTTTACATTAATACTCATAATACACTCAATAAATGCACTACAGCGTCACTGTTATATACTAATTTTTAAACAACTAAAATATACACAATTATACACATTTCCACTAATACACACATCTCTAAAACACTAAAACCAAAAAAATGAAACTGAGAAAAATAATACTACCATTGTTTCAAGTTTTAATTTCTGATACAATGTCACTAAATAGAAAAATAAATAAATATTAAAATCCTAGTTTCAAGTCTTCTATATTTCACTTATTTTTCATAGCAGTTGTCACTTCGTATCTTCTTCTTTCGTATTTCGTTGCGTCGTTACCTAAAATGGAAATAAATGAAGCTTTCATTGTCGTAGAACTTCTGCGGAACGTCTGAGGGATGTCAGTGAAGGGCCCAGGGATGGTCAGAAGCGCTACTGACGGTCATCAGTTAGATGAACAGGCCAAAATCCGGCCACGGAACGAGGGGGCCTGAGGGTGAGGAAGGCGAGGCTTGGATGCAGGAGTCTGAGGCGCGATCTGAAGAGTTTGCTCGAGTATGGGAGACACGGGCCCTTGAAGCTGAGATCAGGGCTCGAGAGGCCGAGAAACAGGTTCGTGCTGCTGAAGCCAAGTCACGAAAGTGCGAGAGCCGAACACGATAGGTCTCGAAAGGTCTCCCTAGTCTTGAAGGCTGAGGTTCAGGAAAAAGAAGCTCAGGTCTTGGCTAGGGTTGAAGCTGAGTTTAGCACTGACGAGGCCGAGACCAAGGCTCGGAAGACCGAGAATCGGGCCTATGAGAACGAGAACTGCACCTGGAAGGCAAAGGTTCGGGAACGAGGCAGACATGCAGTCTCGTGAGGCTGCCCAAGCCTGCGAGATCAAGGTCATGGCTCGGATTAAATCTGAAACAAGAGCTGAGGAGGCCGAGAACCGATCTCGAGAGGCCGCTTTAGCCTGGGAGGCTAACGGATGAGACTGAGGTCCAGACCCGTTGAATCAATTTTCAGAGAAAAATGAGGAAAATGATCTGCATCCACTTTACTTTAGTGATGTTCAGCTCAGTGATCGACCTGGTTCTATTTTAATGTGTGTTGAATCAAAGAAATAAGGACGCACGAAATCTGGAAAAATATTGAAGAGTTACACCGGTGATGTCCAGAAAGAGCCGGGAGAAAATTGGGATTTCGGATTTTACAAGAGTGGCTCACCTCCAGTACCTGAGGGATCGATAATGACGGACGCCGGGGAGTGAGTGCCTACTCCACAAGCTGCCACTTTCCTAGGGGAGACTTTTGCTGATCTCATCCCTCTAGGCGATGTGTGAGCCCAGAGAGGTTGAGCGGTCTTCTGTATAGTATAGCATGTTTTGTAGAGGTTAAAAGCAGACTGACTCGTTGTCCAGAAAAGGTGGACAGCCAGTGGACTCGTAGTTCAGTGGCTGTCGTGAAATGGCTGGCTGTATGAAGTTTTCTCTTTTTTTTTTAATTTGTACCAAGATCCCATGATTTCTTGATGGGATCTTGATAAAAGGAATTCTTCAACACTTGTCCAACCTTTGGACGAAGACCTACTTCCACATTGGGATTTCTCAAGTGTGATAACACCTACGACTGCTTCAACTCACCTGTTTATAATACAAGTCACTTCGCACATATGCTGTATTCTTTACAAGATTGAAGGACTGATTACATCGACTCAAGGCTTAGGGACTGATTACCTCAAACTCCTCCTGTTCTTCACCATACTCCTTTATATGGACTGATGAAGCCACTGTGTGGCGAAACGTATCTTCAATAAAGATTCCCATATGTTGCTTAAGTGTCTCAATCATTACTGACTTTACATTTTTAAGAAAATGGTATATTCTGTGTGAACCAGGTGCACTTATAGATTATGATCACATAAATTACTTCTATGAAGGTGTAGGTATAATTTTTTTTTTCGTTTTACCCTCCACCATCTCCATCTCTTTCCTCGCATTAAACCCGGCTCATCCAGTCATCGTCCTTTAATGCACCGTTAGCACTCTTCCTCCCATATTTTCTTATATAAAAATCAATTACGAGATCTTAAATTAACATATTTTATACTTATATATAATTTCTTGAGCCCGAGCCAACAAGATTTAATCTTAATTAAAAACATTAGCGGTGTTACTAATAGTAATATATAAATGTGTAACTGGTAATTCTCTACTATCTCTTTCCCATTATGTCCCAAATTCTCAAACACCGGACTCTCTTCATCTGATCTACTCTCCATTAGAAGCCTGACACTGCTTCATTCTATCCAGGATACCCTGTCCATCGCAAACACTCCATCAATGTCCACCAAACACTCTTTGTCTCTACCAAACTCTTCCCATAGAGGAGGTGGTGTTGGTCGCGAGGGACAATGGTGCTGGTGGTGGAAAGCAGTTACAGGGATGGTTGTAGATATGTCTGCTAAAGGTAATGTATATTAGGTGACTCTGCCTCCTTCCGCCCTCCCCCTCCCAGCCCAATAACCACAAATACCCTGTTCCTCCAACAAAAACTCAATATGTCTCCCTCTAATTGAGACACTTATGCAGTATATTGGCATCTTTATTGATGAAACGTTTCGCCACACAGTGGAAGCGTTTCATCAGTCCATTACAAAACAGCCACTGTATGGCGAAACGTTTCTTCAATAAAGATTCCCATGTGTTGCATAAGTGTCTCAGTCTTCAAATTGTCGGTTTTAAACCATTTATCACATCTGTCAGACTCTGCAACATCAATTGATGGACTAAACACATCGACTCCAGGCTGAGGGACTGATTACCTCGAACTCCCCCTCTCCTGACACCCTTCTGATTTGTGTTGGACTGATGAAGCCACTGTGTGACGAAACGTTTCTTCAATAAAGATTTCCATGTTACGTAAGTGTCTATCTTCAGCTTGTCGGTTTTAAACCATTTATCACATGTCTCCCTCTTGTGGATGAGCAGCATGTACAACCATGGACTAGACTGACTTTTGAGGGAAAACCAACACTTGGATCACACCTCCTTGGGGAAGCAGTGGATGGCCGCGCATCTCACAGATGCCAATTCAAAGTTAATCTCCCTCAGAAGTGCCAATTCTCTCTCTTTAAACTCCTATTATCATGCAAGTACCATTTCATTCAGACTTGCTTTTTCCGGCTTTACGTCCTTCAGATCACACTCATCAGCACATTGCTTCCACACAAATTTTAAAGTTTTAACGCAAAACTACAGAAAAATTAGACAGGCGTAATCTTAATAATTTCTGTTCTTTTGGTTTCACCTGAGATCACCGGAGGAACTGTGGTGGGTCAAACATAGGTTGATGACTCTATTAGATAACCCAATCACAGACAAGTGAAAATGCAGCAAATGACACTGTTTAACTGTTTTGGAAATGCAATCTCGAAATCTCATCAATTATTTTTTAATTTCGTTACGCGAGGGCAAAATGTATGGAATTACAGGTTGTCCAACGCTAATTAAATCAAGCCAAACTTGATGAAGAATAATTAACATTAAAAAATACATATATAAGAATGTCCTTTTCTCTCTTTGGAGAAAAAGTATGTTTCCCTGATATTGCAGTTACTCAACCCAGTTTCTTTTAGGAAAATACATCGATTTTGAATGTTTAACCCCACTCAAGTGGAACATTCTCAGTTGCTTCAAGAAAACTATGTACATAGAAAAAAATCTGACTCTCTCTGTAGGTACATAGAAAAACAATTAAAATTTCCCTCATCTATGTCGTTTATGTATGTTGTGAATAACAAAGGGCCCAACACTGACCCCTGTGGAACACCGCTTGTGACTCGTCCCCACTCTGATTTCTCCCCATTTATGCAAACTCTCTGTTACCTGTCTGTTAACCACGCCTCGACAAAGACAGTAATCCCCTCCTCTTACGTCTTCCTCGACAATCTCCTGTATGGAACTCTATCAAAACCTTACTGAACTCCATATTCACAAAATGAAATCCATTTCCATGAGCTACCTCATCAAATACCTTAACGAAAAAAGTTAATGGCAAGACCGCCCCAGTTGTAAAACTGTGCCGAGATTTACTGACCAATTTATATCTTCCAAGGTGGCTTCGCATTCTCTAGAGAATTATTGGGTCCAACAATTTTCCCACAATGGAGGGTAGGCTAACTGGCATATAATCTGAAGCTAGAACCTGCCTATTGCTTTATAGATAAGTATTACATTTGTCTAAGTATTACATCTGCTGAGTATCGAGTTGTAGTCAGTGGTGCAACTCGTACCTAGTTAACAGTGACATTTTGGAAGCTGATGGTGTGTTACCCTAGCGTGAAAATCTTGAATCTTTCAAAGCTTTGTTGGTGAAGTGTTTCAAATTTTGTTCTTAAGGCAGTATTTCTGAGACAAAACAGTTTCTTGCACTAAGTCATATAGTTACTTTGTGGAATATATTAAAAAAAAAAGAACATGGCAATATGCTTCTATTTACTTCAATCCAATGATTGTAGGCTAGTGTTATCTAAAATGTATTTTTTTATTTTTTGTCACATCTGCTATCTAGCATTGAGTTATATTCCAGTGGTTAGGCACATTCAGAATGAGTGTGTTTTGGTAGCTCATTTTGTTCTTACTGCAGGCTGGAAGAGTGTCTGAAGTGGCTCACAGTCATGTCTTATATTACTCTCTGCTTCAGAATACAATTCATGGAAAACCAGTCTAAGTGAAGATAGAAAACATGGCAAACTGTTGTATCCTGTCCCTGTAATTCATTTGAAAACACTGACACTATCATCTCCTGCTATGAAATAAATTTTAGAAGCTGGTGTGTTGAATCCATTCATTTCTTCCTGAATAATCTCGGAGATGAGCGCTGCTGTGTGGGATTCAGGAAATGTTAATGATCGATAGACAACAGTTTTCTGAATAATAAGTGACGTTGTGTACCGTACATACCTATACGTGGTCAGACCTCTCATCTTCCTGTTTCTCAGATGTGTTCCTCCCAAGCCTTGTGGTCACTGTAGTACCTGCTCGTAAACTTTGTATGGGGCCTGCTTCCTCCACATCTTCCTCAAGATTATTCCACTTCCTAATCACCCTGAGACTGAAGAACTACTTCCTGACATCCCTATAACTTATCTGGGGTTTCAACTTCCAGCTATGCCCTCATGTACCACGTTCTCGCCTCTCGGTCTATCCCTGTCTACCCAAGAATTTTGTTTGCTGCTATCAAGTTTTCTCTTGTTCAGGTTTCCTCTAATGTCATCAGGTTCAGTTCCTTTGATATCGAAGTAGATAGAGACAGAGTCATAGTAGAGAGTCATTGCATAGGAGGGGGTAGAGGAATAGTGCTATAGTGGATAGTAGCATAGTGGTCGATAGTGGCATAGTTGTGGATAGTGCGCTATGAATGGATAAAAAAAATGGCTGCAATGATCAATGTAAACATCACTACCATGAGCAATGTGAATATCACTACCAGTATCAAACTAAACATCACTACCTGGTCCCATGGCCTTGTGGCAAAAGCTATCGATTCACACGGTGAGGGTCCGGGTTCGATTCCCGGCGAAGGGGTGGAAACTTCGGACGTGTTTCCTTGCACCAGTTGTCTCTGTTCACACATCAGTAAAATGGGTACCTGGGTGTTAGTCGACTGGTTTGGGTCGCATCCTGGGACAAAATTGACCTAATTTGCCCGAAATGCTCAGCATAACAAGGGACTTCTATCTAGGACTCTATACCTTGTACATGTACTCATAGTAAATAAAGATATATCATTATTATGTTCAATATGAACATCACTACCATGATCAATGTAAATATCACTACCATTATCAATGTGAACATCACTACCATTATCAATGTGAACATCACTACCATGATCGATGTGAATATCACTCCCATGATAAATGTGAATATCAATACCATGATCAATGTGAATATCACTACCATGACCAATGTGAATATCACTACCATTATCAATGTGAATATCACTACCATTATCAATGTGAATATCGCTAACATGATCAATGTGAATATCACTACCATTATCAATGTGAATATCGCTAACATGATCAATGTAAACATCAGTGCCATGATGAATGTGAACATCACTACCATGTTCAATGTGAATTTCACTACCATGATCAATGTGAACATCACTACCGTTATCAGTGTGAACATCACTACCATGATCAATGTGAATATCACTACCATTATCAATGTGAACATCACTACGATGAACAATGTGACTATTACTACCATGACCAATGACAACATCACTACCATGGTCAATGTAAATATCACTACAGTGATCAATTTAAATATCAGTACCATGATGAACACCACTAATGTGAATATCACTACCATGATCACTATGAACATCACTACAATGATCAATATAAATATCACTCCCATATCAATGTGAATATCACTACCATGATCAATGAAAATATCACTACCATTATCAATGAACATCACTACATGATCAATGTAAATATCACTACCATTATATGTGAACATCACTACCATGATCAATGTGAATATCACTACCATTATCAATGTGAACATCACTACCATGATCAATATAAACATCACTACCATAATCAATGTGAATATCACTACCACAATGTGAATATCACTACCATGATCAATGTGAACATCACTACCATGATCAATGTAAATATCACTACCATAATCAATGTGAATATCACTACCATGATCAATGTGAATATCACTACCATTATCAATGTGAACATCACTACCATGATATGTAAATATCACTACCATAATCAATGTGAATATCACATGACCATGATCAATGTGAACATCACTACCATGATCAATGTAAATATCACTACCATAATCAATGTGAATATCACTACCATGATCAATGTGAACATCACTACAATGATCAATGTAAATATCACTACCATAATCAATGTGAATATCACTACCATGATCAATATGAGCATCACTACCATGATCAATGTGAACATCACTACCATGATCAATGTAAATATCAGTACCATGATCACTATGAACACCACTACAATGATCAATATAAACCTCACTCCCATAACAATGTGAATATCACTACCATGATCAGTGTGAACGTTATTACCATTATCAGTATGAACGTCACTATCAATATCAATGTAAAGATAGCTGCCATGATCAATGTGATTATCACTACCATCATCAATGTGAATATCACTATCATGATCAATGTGAACATCACTACCATGATCAATATAAACATCACTACCATGATCAATGTGACTATTACTACCATGATCAATGTGAACATCACTACCATGATCAATGTGAATATCACTACAGTGATCAATTTAAACATTAGTACCATGATGAATGTGAATATCACAACCATGATCATTATAAACACCACTACCATAATCAATCAAACATCACTACCATTACCATATTCTTCACTACCTTATCATTAATGTTATCACTACTGTAATCAGTAGCAAGAACATCACTGGTGATCACCTCTACCATAATCACTGATCATTTAATTATCATGACACTAATAATCATTACGTAATCTTAACTATAATGATCATTGCCATAATTATTACTGCAATCATTATTGCTGTAATAATCACTACCATAATCCATAATCAATAATTACGTCTAGCATAATCATCAAAAACCTTTGCAACCATCACTATTAAAATCATCATTACTTTAATAACTGCTGCAATCAACACTACTGTAATCATCACTGCTATAAACATTACTATTGTTATCATTACTTTATTCACTACTATACTCATCATTACTGGAATAACTACTGTAATCATCACTATTGTAATCATCACTATCATAATCATCACTACTATAATAATCACTACCACAATCAACACTATTATAATAATCACTATCATATTCATCATTACCATAATCATCGCTACCATAATCATCACTACTGAAAACATCAAAACCATAATCATCACTACTGTAATCACTATCATACTCATCACTACCGTAATCCATTACTACAACAATCATGTTTACCATAATCATGAGTACCATAATCATCACGTCTGGAATCATCACTGCCATAATCATCACTAATGCAATCATCGCTACCTTAATCTTGACTACTATAACAATCACTACCATAATCATTACTGCCATATTCATGACTAGTATAATCATCACTAACATAATCATGACTACTGTAATCATCACTACTGTAATCATCATTACCATAATCATCATTACCATAATCATCACTTCTGAAATCACCACTACTGTAATCATCATTACCATAAACTATCATAATCACTTCTGAAATCATCACTACTGTAATCATCACTATTGTAATCACAACTATCATAATCATCGTTACTGAAATCATCACTACTGTAATCATCACTATTGCACTCATCACTGCTGTAATCATCACTACCACAATCATCAGTACTCTAATCATTACTAATGAACTCCATCGTTACAATACTATTCACTATCCTCATCATCTTCACTACAATAATTAACACAATCCTCATCATCTTCACTACAATAATCATCACACTCAATAATCACTATCCTCATTATCTTCACTCATAATCAGCACTCTCTCAACTACAATAATCAACACTATCCTCATATCTTCACTACAATAATCAACACTATCCATCATCTTCACTACAATAATCAACACTATCCTCATCTTCACTACAATAATCAACACTATCCTCATCATCTTCACTAAAATAATCAACACTATCCGAATCATCTTCACTACAATAATCACACATCCTATCCTCATCGCAATAATAATCATCACTATCCTCATTATCTTCACTAAAATAATCAACACTATCCTCATGTTCACTACAATAATCAACACTATCCTCATCATCTTCACTACAATAATCATCTTCACACTATCACGAATCATTATCTTCACTATCAATCATTAATCAATCACTATCCTCATCTTCACTGCAATAATCAACACTATATCATTATCTTCACTACAACAATCATCACTATCCTCATCTTCACTATAATAATCAACACTATCTTCATTATCTTCACTACAATATTCATCACTATCCTCATTATCTTCACTGTATTAGTCCCAAACAGATTTCTCATGATTTTCTTCACTACACTATGACTTGTGTCTTAACAATTGTCTAATATAATCAACAAAGATCACTCCTCTTATCAAACTACAAATATCTAATCGTAAGATGAAAAATTCGAAGTTCACTATATTATGTGATATTGCTAAAGCATGTAAAGTTAGTGAATTTGTTAGAATATATATTTATGAGTGATAATACCAAACTTAATTTTCTTTAGAAAAGTTAGATATCACAGTAGCCATCATGGCTATTTTGGGATCAAAAGTTATTCAGCAAATGTGGCGAGAAAAGGAAAAGTTGCTTGGGTGTGGATGTTATGGGCAAGTTGCTCTAGTGAACTGGAATGGAACACCCGCTGCTTTGAAGAAAGCAAAATCTAAAACCTACAAAGATTGTTTTAGGAAAGAAGCTCGAATTCTTAAGGCCTTACAAGGAGCTGGTGGAGCTCCCATACTTTATGGTATGAAGACGGTGCCTCCAGTTCTGCTCGTCTCTTACAAAGGCAGTCGCCGCCTCTCTGATATTATGACAGATGACTCCTTTGACCTTCTTCGCGTAGGCCTTGAAATTGGGTATAAATTGCGAGAAATTCACACTGCAGGTTACGTACACAGTGACCTCAAGGACGACAACGTGATGGTGGAAGGATCACCAGAAGCACCAGAGGTGAGCATCATTGATTACGGTTTGACTTGTCTCTCTGGAAAAAGAATATATTTGACCGGGAATCCAGAAACCCACCCATGGTACGCCCCGGAAGTCCTCAAACAGCAGCCAAGTACCTATGCTGCAGATGTCTTTTCTTATGGATATTTAATGAAAGGCATCCTGGAAACCAGACCTCAGCGTTCTAAAATATTAGATGAACTTTTCAAGCAAGCCATGAATGCCAACCCACACAGACGCCCAACACTAAACTTTATGATAAAAGTGATAGAAGATTATAGCACATCACCACAGAGTGATATGAACGATGCCGACCCAGACAAGAACTGAAGACCCCAAAGTGTATACACCGTTCCACACCTGACTTCGTAAAGAAACGCAAACGTAGTCCCACAACCGAAGTTGCTAAAAAATGTAGAGGTAGATACACTTCCATTCCAAACCGCATTAAAATAAGCAAACTCAATCAAGCACCCGACCGGTATAACATGAGTCATCGAAAGTTCTCTAAATTTGGGACCCTTGATCTGCAAATGCATCAAATTGGTCACAATTTAAGGCCTCGGTACCCTCTCAGGAAGTATGTTCAGGAGTGAACTTACGAAAGTTCATGATCTAAAAAGGAAAAATCTTTTAAAATGCTGAGTAAAGTATAGAAAATTTTATGTTAAAGAAGGAAATTTATTTATTTTTTATTTTATATTATTTATTTTATTAAAACAGTGAGAGAGAGAAGTATAGCCAATAAAAGACAATACAAGACTGGAGAAAAAATAAAGAAACAAGACTGGAGAAAAAACTAAGAGAAAGTGAGTATGGTAGACTAAAAGAAGGATGGTGAGTGAGTATGGTAGACTAAGAGAAGGATGGTGACAGAGTATGGTAGACTAAGAGAAGGACGATGACAGTATGGTGTCCTTTGCTTAGATATTTATTAATGGATGTGTTGCTAAATTAGTAATTAGTTATATTTTTTATTTTTATATTTGCGTAATAAGAAAATAATCATAATTTATTTTATCAAATATGTTTATTGTAGTCATAATTATATTAATAGTAAAGGTGATAGTAGTTCTTACTGAAGTGATGTGTTCATCACTACCCTCTCCCATACTCTCAGTGAAAGCGACTTGTGATGACTCCTGTCGGACATGGTCCATAGTAAGGAGCCGAACCAGGCTCAATCTTGTACCTGGTGGTTGTTGCTGACCCTGGCCCTTATACTGTTGTCTTTGCGGGGAAGGAGGAGAGCTCTTTGCTCGTTATACAAGGTTTTCTATGCTCTATATCATTCAAATCTAAGCCATTTCCTGGATTACAGCCTTGATGTGTCTTCGGTCAAAGAGGTTGGCCTCTCTCTTTGCCCAACTCTGATGGTGCCTGAGTTCATCTGTTTGGGGAGTGGATGGTGACCCCTAAATGTCGAGCCCTTGTGATGACTGGCTAATTTTGTAGAGAATGATTTTGTTCATACTTAAAGGATAAAGATCTTTACTTGTGGGTCAAGGACCGATGGTGGTGTTGATTTTACTGCTGGGTCAGGGAACGATGGTGTTGATTTTACTGGTGGGGTCAGGGAACGATGGTGTTGATTTTACTGGTGGGTCAGGGAACGATGGTGTTGATTTTACTGGTGGGTCAGGGAACGATGGTGTTGATTTTACTGGTGGGTCAGGGAGCGATGGTGGTGTTGATTTTACTGGTGAATCAGGGAGCGATGGTGGTGTTGATTTTACTCTGATCGCATGTGAGGATTCTTATAGTACACAATTACTTAGAAAATCATCTATATTCATCGTTGGACGCTACTCAATCCTTGCATCACTTGCCCTATAGGTTGCTTAATTGATGCTCGGTTTACCGTGTATTCAGATTTCCAATTTACTCTGTCTGCCTTGGCCCAGCATGTTTCAGTCCACCCTGTGATCCAAAAGATTTAAAAATAGTTAGGTTGGCTCCGAGCACACCTTGTGGGTGTCCCAAGATGCCAAATCAAATGCTACTGCGGCGAGCTTGCTCTGTAGTAGACTTATGGCTACAGTGATTTGATGGGCATCGTCCTTATATATATTTAAGAAGTAGCTGACCCGGTGGGCCCTACAGTCTAGCAGGAAGTTAGTAAGAGCCTTCGGCAGAACGTCATATTTATTTCCGGCTTCATAATGTTTTTATCATTAGCTGAGTGACTGTCACTTTGAAGTCGATCTAAGTCGTCGACAAGGGACTGACCTCATTAAGGTGAAACTCAAAATTTGGCTTCTTGCACACCAGAGTTAACTTGATCTTGTTAAAACTTAAATCTCAGACTTTTAAGGGTTTTTCGTCAGTGATTTAATGGTTTTTAAACTGATGCTAGCTATTTTAACTTGGTATAATATTTCATTGTATTAGAGGTGTTATCCTTGTTCATAATATTCATAGCTTTTATTCAATTTTATCTTTGTTTTTAATGTACGCGAGATATATATAACTTTTTACTGCTAAGAGTGCTCAGTGACCTACTCTTTGAAAGTGCTCAGTATATATCATAAATACTGCCTTGAAAGTAGCTATGAACATGGAATACTTTTCATATTGTGAGGACACAAATAATTTGATTAGTACCATCACTAAACTGACATCTTCTCTTTTGAAAGTTCTCATTATCCATCTTATTACTTCCCTAACTTCTGCATATATAACGTTTCTTTTGCTTGTTTTTAATTCTCCATTCTCTCCCTGTGACATTTTCCGTAGCCAACGTTGAGCCCTAAATACTGCTTTTATTGAGTCTATACAGACTCCACAATAACACTGTACATGTAATAGTCTTGGAAAGTGTGGAGGCCTAAGTTGTGGAGAATGCTGAGGATAACTGCAGTAGGCCTACCAGATCATGTAAGTTGCGATTTTGGTTAGATAATAAAGCAGTGTGTGTGGCTGTGTAGTCATGGAATTGTATTTGTAAGAGCCGAGCCTCAGCTCCTGGTCCCGCCTCCTAGACCTGTGTCGTACAGCAGCTAGGTAATGGGAAGTAAAAATATTGAAGGGAAAGATAACTCCAGTTCCTTGCATCAAGAGATATTCACCAGCATCAAGACATCATATGGCAGGCAACTCTTCTAAATGTTAAATACAGACGAATGGCTTTAACATTGATTAAAATCAAAATATGACAGTAAATATATTTATGCATTCGGTAAAATTATGCATGTAGGTAAAATTATGAGGTGCAGATAGAATTTATTA
Source organism: Cherax quadricarinatus (assembly GCF_038502225.1). Taxonomy (NCBI): domain Eukaryota; kingdom Metazoa; phylum Arthropoda; class Malacostraca; order Decapoda; family Parastacidae; genus Cherax; species Cherax quadricarinatus. Next base: position 23,598 of record NW_027199997.1, read on the forward strand.
AAATTATAAAGCGCACTTCGTGCCGATATTTTCATCGGTTATGGCACCATGTACCACCATGGACTAGACTGACTTTTGAGGGAAAACAAACTCATGGATAACCAGATGAGTAAACAACTTTCTATGATGGACACACATTGTTCCTATTATCAATCTGCGGTTTCTAATATGTAAATTTCTTCCCATCCACTGCATGAAATTTAGCCCACCAGCTTCTGTCTTTTATTTTTTTTTTCATTCTTTCTTTCGTCCAGCGAGGAAGTATTTGCTTATTTTCTCGGGTTACCTTCTATGTTAGCATGCAGCCTGTAACTTGTGTTACTAGCTATGTTCTATCAAATGTGTTAAAGCACACTGAACAAACGAATCGTCATCTGAATAATAAAAAAAATCCAACTACTGCTTGTCACTTAACTACAACTTTGTGGTGTTCCAATTCCATCCACTATAACAACTAATTATTGGAGGTCAATAATTCCTCCCTGCGTAATAGCCTCAAATCTTGTCATTCTCTTCTGATTTTTTTTTGTCCCGCCTTGTCTGCCATTACCTGGTACTCCAGCGAAGTCGACAACGCATCATCAAACCATTTTAGCCAAACATTTAAATTTAAGGCGGTATTTCCACCACGGATAAATTTAAATATTTACTTACACAATAACCAAGATTATCTCAATAACAAAACTTGTATTCATGTTTGGAATGTGATTCTTCAACAAGATGGCGTCTATGAAGGCTAGAAACGTAAAGGAGTTTTGGCAGAGGACCAGTTAATAGAATTACAAAAATATGAGTAACAAAAAAGAGAATTGCAAGTGTCGGCAAGGCACTAGCAATGCTGATACCGACCAGATGTGGAAAATAACACTTATGCAGCTCTCCTGCTGTACTCCGTTTTTATTCGTATAGACTACCTCCATTATCACTGCTATTATTTCTTCGTTAATACAACACACTGCACACCACCAACACAATTTCCTCCTTTTTTATCGCTCAATTCCCCTGCTCCCTCTTGCATATATTCTGCCTTCCCCCCTTAACTTTTCGCCACAGGCATCAGACATTCTATGAGCCTCCTTTGTAACTCGGGCTGCAACCCCTTGTGCCAGGAATCTCTCAAAAGAATTAGAGCTTTTGGAGTTGAGAGCCTTATACCAGGGAGAACACCGGTCCTGGTATACCAGAGATTTAAGGCAGCGGTTCGTTTGTTTAGTATAAGATGAATCAAGTCAGCTGGTATTATACGTCTGTGTGATGGTGGTGTCTCCACCCAGATTATCCTTTCAGTGACTTTTTATTTCAGTTCCTTCGTGGTGGGAAAGAGAATTTTGTCTCTTTTTGTAACATCACAGATATAATTGGTGCAGATGTTTCATCTAGTAAATTATTGATGGATGATTTATATGAGCTAACACAGTAGAGGGTGACCATTGACATTCCATAACTGTGTCCTCTTTCTTCCTCAGAAAACAATACTCGATGAATAGAAACCTGGCAAACCTCAAATTCAACGACTAATACATTCCAAGAAGAAAGGAATTGCACCAAGCCCAGGAGCTTAACACCAACTGCTAATAAAATGGTGATCAATAGAAAATTCGCTGTGCTGGACAAACTAGAGTTGGAAGGTCGTGATATTGTTCCACAGAGGAAACCAGAATTAATCAACGCAGAATGATATAATTTCCTGGAATGACTGATGTTATTTGATGTGGGGATATATGGGGACACGTTTAGGAACAAATAATAGTGAGAGGAAGGTCAAAGGATAATTTTGAAAAACCAAGTGAAATATTTTTATAGCAGAGAATGTGATGGACTGCACAGCATACTACAGAAATTTAAAAAAAATGATGATAAATAAAAAAAAATATATACATTCCTTTAATTATTTATTTATTTATTTTATTAATTTATCTAAACATCAATTATTGAC
>NW_027199998.1:7500-25508 GCF_038502225.1 Cherax quadricarinatus
AGAGAGAGAAAGAGAGAGAAAGAGAGAGAAAGAGAGAGAAAGAGAGAGAAAGAGAGAGAGAGAGAGAGAGAGAAAGAGAGAGAGAGAGAGAGAGAGAGAGAAAGAGAGAGAAAGAGAGAGAGAGAGAGAGAGAGAGAGAGAGAGAGAGAGAGAGAGAGAGAGAGAGAGAGAGAGAGAGAGAGAAAGAGAGAGAAAGAGAGAGAAAGAGAAAGAGAGAGAAAGAGAGAGAGAGAGAGAGAGAAAGAGAGAGAGAAAGAGAGAGAGAGAGAAAGAGAGAGAAAGAGAGAGAGAGAGAAAGAGAGAGAGAGAGAAAGAGAGAGAGAGAGAGAGAGAGAGAGAGAGAGAGAGAGAGAGAGAGAGAGAGAGAGAGAGAGAGAGAGAGAGAGAGAGAGAGAAGAGAGAGAAGAGAGAGAAGAGAGAGAGAGAGAGAGAGAGAGAGAGAGAGAGAGAGAGAGAGAGAGAGAGAGAGAGAGAGAGAGAGAGAGAGAGAGAGAGAGCTCTTACAGGGTTTTTGTCAATACTAATTTGAAATGTCCGTGTTAGCTAAACGCTATAAAGCGGGGCCCTACGGTATGTGTGTTTTTTTAACGTGCTGGCTGTCTCCCACCAAGACAGGTGACCCAAAAAAGAAACACTTTCACAATCGTTCACACTATCACTGTCTTGCCAGAGGTGAGCTGATACAATAAGTAGGGGAGGGGGAAAAAAAGAGCCCCCCTCCCCCCACTAAGTCAGGTTTTGGTGGCAACAAGTCCAAAGGCAAGTACTGTACCCTGAGAGCACAGTGCAAGATTTTTCCATCAAGAACACAATGGTGTACAACATGGAAGATGTCATATTCACCCAAGGTAAAACAGTACGACTACAAAATTCACAAGAAAACTCCTCCTAGATTTACACAATATATATTTGATACAATGATAATGTTGAAACAGATTATGACAATGTACAATGATAAAGGTGGAGATTAAAGCATGAAAGGTATAATAAGCTGGTTGTATACTGTTGCTGCTAAACCATGTTACGGTTAACAGACAAGCAAACTCCTCAAAGTGCAGAACAAGCCAATAGGAACGACATGCCACGGAAGAAAAACTAGAGCCAAGTTCTGCATTTTTGGGTGGGGAAAAGGGTTGCATACAATGAAGCCATGTGATTACAGAAAAATCTACTGAAGTGGTAGTGTTGGAACCGCATTCAAGTTTATTTTGAGAAGGGTAAACCAAAGAAAACAGCTTTAGCGGAAAAAAAAATCTGTTTATAAGCCCTACTCTCTATTTAAATATCACAAAGATTAGTTCCAATTCCTGGCTGGTTAATCAACAAAAAATTGTATGTCATACAGGCAAATTATATAATAGTTTTCAACTACATGGAGTAATGCCAAAAAACTATTCCCAACATAGTTGCTCACACTGGAGGAAATAAGGAGACATGGTGACTGCATACAAGGTACTAAAAGAACACATTAAATCTCTCAGTGCCTGCAGTAGGAATAAGAGGAATACTAGAACTTTTTCTTTGCAAATGGGAAGGGAAGGGGGGGGGGGACTAAGTGTTACAAACATGAGGAATTTTAAAGTATGTAAAGACTACCAAAGCACAGTTCAATCATTTTATAAAATAAAGTGGTCCTCAATATGGTAATTTTTGATACAGTGTCTGGAGCATGGAAGAAAATCAGCTTCAATCCAAGGGAGGGGAGTGAGGGGAGTTTTATCGAGTCTAAGTCCTTCCCTTGTGCCAAAACCTACCTCGTGCAGCTCAGTAAGGCACGAAGTAAAGTTTATGTTTGTTTAGAAGAAATTTATCGCATTACAAAAGAATATGACAAGTGGCAAGGCTGATGAACTAGTAAGCTATATTTCAAAGGCAGTGTTGGGGATTAACAACCCTAATGACTAATGTACACATTATTGTTGGTCACACATTTCAGAAATATCTCTTGAATACCATAATATGAAGTCTCTCAGCTGCACTAAAACAGCATCTCTGATTGCATTATAGTAACAGAAAGCATTAAATCTACAAGGTTCATACAATGCCTGGGGATTGATAGATAATCTGATCTGAGGAAAGAGAGGGTAGCTCTGATTCCTTATATAAAAAGAGCCCCTTCATCAGAATTGTGGAACCCCCATCTCTTTAAGAGATTTCTGACCATTAAATAATACTTAAGTGGACAATACTGCAATCCTCCTCCTCCTCCTGGTGGAGGAGAATCTCAAATATCTAAGAAACTGTTTAACATTTTCAATTAAAAGTTACTTAAGTCTTCCAGATAATGAAATCCAAGGTCTTTAATATCTTTATGTCATTTTAGCCCTAAAAGGAGTCCAGAGAATGTAACTGACCTGCCAAATTATGGGACAAACCAACTTACCAGTGTCCAAGAATTTAAAAAAAATAATTTTGTTATTTTTTCTTATGAAATGGTAGAGAATCTTTTTCTGAAGGTAATAAAACAAAAAGTACGAAATTTGATGGAAAATTGGCGAAAGTATGCTCTTGTGAATTTTGATGTGTCAGCAATAATTACGCATCGCCGATTTTGTGGACTTTGACTCCCATTTTAGGCCAATTTCATTATTCAAGTCGACCAAATTCTAAGCTATTTCACTAGCATTACTTCTATTCTATCGATTGAGCACAATTGGTAATTTGGCCAATTTAATGCAAAGTTCAAAATACTCCAATTTCAAAATAGGGTCCAGAATAAACAATGCAGGCATTCCTGGCACTAAACTAACATTTCCTCTGTTCATTAGTTTTCAGGCTTTACTAATGAATTCCATTTTGATTTTTTATTTGCATAATGAATTTTTATTCAAACCAAAAAATAGAATAGTATTTACATTTATGCAATATTGTAATTATTGTATAAATAATATCAGCACATTTGTGAGCGTATATTAGTCCCACCAGCAGGTGTGTATTAGACATATGAGGTCATTTGTTTACTCTTGAACATCGGCAAAAATTTAACATTTCTGCTACTTTGAGCTCAGTTTCAAGCCATTTCCACTACTAAAACAAATCAAAATCATCTCTATTTCTGTAATATGTCTTCCATTCTATCAAATGAGACCAAGAAATCGAAAATACAACTATAAAAAACATATGAAAAAACACTGCAAAGTCACTGTTTTAATCAAAAATTACTGTCTCAGTTTTTTTCTCTCATTATGCACTATGTGCTGCAGGATTTGTTTTATGTGGTGCACACATACCATATATAGATGTCTTCTCTCATATCAAGGCTCAAAATTTACCGCTCACAGCTTATCAGAGTGAGCCGAACTCATGACGTAGATCTATGGTTTGGACCCTCAACATGTACTAGTAGCTCTACCTTCAAACCTACAGCTGGTACCCATATGAAAGACTGGGTCTATGGGGTGTGCGCAGTACAAAAAAAAAAAAATCCTGCAGCACACAGTGCATAATTTGCACTGCAGTGTATTTTCCTATGGTATTTATGGTTATATTCTAGTTTTCCAGGTCTCATTTTATAGAATAGTTGACATATTACAGAAATGGAGATAATTTTGATTGGTTTCACAATGAAAAGTACCTGGAAATTGAGCTCAAAGTAGCAGAAATGTTCGATTTTTGCCAAAGTTCAAAAGTAAACAAATCATGCCAAGCGTCCAGTACACATCAACTGGTGAGTCTAATATTCTTTCACAATTGCGCTGATATTATTTATACCATTTCTACACTAATGCAGTAGTCTGCATAACAGTAAATCTTCTATTTTTTGTGAGAAAAATTCAAAGTGGAAAGCAAAAAAAACGTAAGGGGGGGATGGGGACATGACTAATGAACAGAGGAAATGTTATTTTAGTGCCAGGAATGTCTGTCTTGTTTATTCTGGACCCTATTTGGAAATTGGCATCTTTTGAAATTTGTGTGAAATTGGCAAAATTGCCAATTTCTGACCACTTTAATGGATAGTTGAAATCAGTAAATGGGTGGTTTCTTGTACTCATTCGATAGAAAAAAATGGACTTCTTGCAAAATAGTTATGATTTTTGCTGACTAGCACACGAATTGGCCGAAAATAGGGCTCAAAGTGGGCGAAATTGCCGATGCGTAAACATCGTCGAGACCGCTAGCTTCGCGAGAGCATAACTCCGTAAGTTTTCCATCAAATTTCATACTTTTGGTGTCATTATAATTGGGAAAAGATTCTCTATCTTTTCATAAGAATAAAAAAAATTTTTTTTTCGAAAAATTTCCAACCCTGAGAACAGGTTTAGGAGAGGCCCTGCCGACCCTGAAAGGGCTAATTATGTAGCAGTTGCACTCAGTCTACAAGCACCAAACAATGAATTATTATGAAAAGTTTGGAAGAGTGCAGAGGCTAATGCTCACTCCAGCATAAACAAAGCCACACTGACTCATGATGCCTCAACCACTGCTTCAACCCTCGTATTTTTGTACAATTTCCTTCTTTAGTTCTATCGTATTATTATTATTAGCAGTAGCAGAAACGTTCGATTCTTTGCCATGTTCAAGAGTAAACAAATGAAGTCACTGTCCAATATTTGTCCGAATGGCCATTCCAATATGCAGTCATGAATGGGTTGACATTATTTATACTGTAGATTAATAGCAAATAATGAGCAAACAAAACACTGACCACACTGAGAGGCGGGCGGGCTGGTTGCAAGTTGTGGGGGTCGGAGGGAGGGTAGTAGGGATGTGTGGGGTGGGGGGAAATTTAAACATGATTTGGTGGCTGGGAATTTGAGAATGTGTGAAGCCCATGAAAGTTGAAAATGCAAATGTTGAGGGAAACTTGTACTGTGATTCTGCCCAGTTTGTGGCCTATCTTAGGCCAATTCCAATGTTTCCAATGTTCAAACTATCCCAACTCCTGGCTATTTTGCTAGTATGCCTTTCATACTACTGATTGAGCATAAGAAATTGCTCATTCAGCTATGAAAACTATTGCATAAATTGCCCAAAATGGTAATTCAATAAATTTAGTGCAAAATTAAACAAACATTTAAAAAGGCCAAACAAAACAGTAGGCATTCCTATCACTAAAGCAACCTTTCCTCTGTTCATTAATCACATCCCCAGGCCTCTCCTATATAATAAATGCTTTCCTTTTTGAATGCATCACATAAAAAAATGGAAGTTTCCCTACCTGTAAGCTAATATAACCAAGAATGCTTGGTTATGGTTTAGGCCATCCCAATAATTGAAGCAGACCTCAAAATCCATATAGACTGGGGGGGAGGGGCCCCCCTATCCTTCAGGAAAATTATTAGAAATCAAATATTTATGTCACTCTGAAACCTATCTGAGGTCACTTCGTCTGAATTTGACCAAAATCACCTGTTTCATTAGTATGTCTTCCAGCCTATGAATAAAACAACTTAGAAAATGCCTAGAACTTACTATTTTAACCATAACACAAAGCTAGTGGGATAGCTGCTCCCATCATGCACTGTGTGGGGAGGATCTTTGTTTATAATGTGTTCAACCACTGCACAAATCCATTCTCTCATTGTCAAGATCAAAATTTACTTATCACAGCACAGCTGAGTTTTCAATAATGAAGACCTATGCAAGACAGTGAAAGGGCTGAGGGAAGGGAGAGGAGGAGGAAGAGAGGGAAGGGAAGGAAGAGCCATAGGTTGGTCAAAATCAACCAGCCATAGAGAAACTATCATCCTGTCATGTGTTTGAAACTAAAGCAGTTTAAACCGTTTATACTATGGAAGGATTGTTGGCCTAACATTTACTTTCACGAGTGGTTTAACAGTTTGTATTTCTGTAATCTTTCCTTTTCACTTCAGGAAGCATGGTCATAGACCAGGTTGCAGAGAGTCCACCAAGCCATTAACAGACGAAGGAATTTTGAAATTAAAACCAAAACCTAACAACCTATTTTAGCCTTCTTCTCCTTCCAGAGACAAGTGGTAGCTGCCCTTGTGTGTATACACCCCACTATCTGTTGATTTCAGGGACCCCTGTTTCCACAGCCTGATCCCAGACCAGGTCTCCTACCTGATAGACTATCATACATATTGTTGGTGTTAGAAGCACAGTCCAACAGGGTACCACAGACTTGTTGATAAATAACTGATGCGAGGAATTTACAAGGTTCCCTCTAGAAGATAATTAGGAGTCTTGGTAATCTTGTATATGAAATAAGGTGCTAGAAAATCTAGTCACTGGTATTTTTATAATTTTAATCACTGTGTTATCACAAATTACTTCCCATAGATGTGACATCTAAAGTTGAATATAAAATTTATAGAGCTTTATGGGAAATACAGGGTTGTATTCCAGTCTCAACCTAAAAAACTGCATACTGACAGGATGGTTCAATAATGGAAAACTTATGCCTCTTCCCTTTTATCCTTGAAGCAAAAGCAATTTGTCAACATCAAGGCACCTCCCCTGAAGGAACTGTTTCTTCGAGCAGTTCTCATGGCAGAAGTTCTCTTCATCTTTCAAAATCCTTTTAGGAACCTGGTCTTGCCAACTACTACATTCATCAGAACAAGCCATAACCATCACAGTCTTTAATTTGAATATAGGATCAGTACGTAAAACCTCAATAAGGAAACGTAATACACCTACCATCCGACTTACGACCTGCTTGACTTACGACCACTCGACTTACGACCGTGTTTTTTATGCCAAATTTCTGGGAAATAAACAACTATTTGTGTTGTACACAGTGTTCATCCTAAACCTTACAGTATAAAATACAGTACTTACAGCATAAAAAGTAAAGTAAAACATGAAATACCAAAATAAGACAATAAAATAAAGTCATTACAAAAATGTTTTGTTGATATTCAGTAGTAAAGTTCGACTTACGACCGGTTTCTCGGAACCGAACTCGGTCGTAAGTCGGATGGTAGGTGTACTAATGTATTTGTGAAATGTTGGCCAGAAAGTGTGTTGCCTGGCAGTGGAAGATCATTAAGCAGAATAGTACTGCCTGCTGCTGTGATGGTAGCTGTATAGTGGGGAAAGGCAGACCTCAATAGTAAATACATTCTTTCTTTCAACACACCGGCTGTATCCCACCAAGGCAGGGTGGCCCAAAAGGAAAAACGAAAGTTTCTCCTTTTACATTTAGTAATATATACAGGAGAAGGGGTTATTAGCCCCTTGCCCCTGGCATTTTAGTTGCCTCTTACAACATGCATGGCTTACGGAGGAGGAATTCTGTCCCACTTCCCCATGGAGATAAGAGGAAATAAACAAGAACAAGAACTAGAAAGAAAATAGCAGAAAACCCAGAGGGGTGTGTATATATATGCTTGTACATGTGTGTGTAGTGTGACCTAAGTGTAAGTAGAAGTAGCAAGACGTACCTGTAATCTTGCATATTTATGAGACAGACGAAAGACACCAGCAATCCTACCATCATGTAAAACAATTACAGGCTTTCGTTTCACACTCACTTGGCAGGACGGTAGTACCCCCCTGGATGGTTGCTGTCTACCAACCTACTACCTAAAAAATACATTCTTAACTGTATTATATGGATCCCACCAGCATCCCATGGAAAGTAGATCAGCAAGACGTGTGCAACAGATGGGCATTTTGCTGTTGAAATGTTTTGCCTAGATGGTAGGCTTCTTCAGTCAAATACATGAAATGTTTCACCTACTTGGTAGGTGAAACATTTCAACAATAAAGATGCCCAACTGTTGCACATTTTACTCATCTACTTGTTGGAACTGTGTACCATTATTTTCATCATTATACATGGCATTCTGGTTCTAGCAGCACATCTAATAACATATCACAGAGCAGACAGACAGGAGGATAAACCAAATATAAATATCTAGCACTGAAATGACTAATGATGGAAAGTCTGCCAGTGAACCTGATTCAACAAACACATCTGGACAAGATGAAATAACAAACAAGTAAAAAATGCTCTGCAAGCCTTACACAGCTCTTGAGAAAAACAATGATGGGTGAAGTACTTGAGACAAACAATGAACATTACACCAACATTGTTGTATATAACATGAAAACTGCTGGGAAAGATGTACAAAGACATGGTGAATATCTAGGAAGTACAGTACAGTACTAGATACCTCACAGAATACCAGCATGCATTCAGAAATTGAAGGTCATGCCTTACTAGTCTTTCTGAAGAGACATGATAAATTAGCAGTCAGACAAGAGATGGGTTGGATACATATTCCAAGATGGTAAATACCTCAGATAAGGTGCCATATAGAAAGCTCAAGTCAATTGCAAAAGCAAGCTGGGGTAAAAAGGAAAGTTATTAAAATGGATAAAGCAGCACTTGAGCAATAGAAAACAGAAATGTAGATGAATGGTTCAAAAACCGACATGTTGTTAAATTAGACACATGTGCAACTTGAAGAACAGGAGGAGAATGAGGTAATCAGTCCCTCAACCTTGAGTCGATGTGGTCAGTCCATCAATTTATTCAAGATTGATGGACTGACCACATCGACTCAAGGCTGAGGGACTGATTACCTCATTCTCCTCCTGTTCTTCAAGTTTATCCTTTGTATGGACTGATGAAGCCACTGTGTGGCAAAACGTTTCCTCAATAAAGATACCCAAGAGTTGCACATGTGTCTAATTTAACAACAGAAAACAAAGGACAAAACATCCTTCATGATGTACAAGAATAGTATACAATACCAACAAGATGAAAATTTAGACACTTGCAACATCTGGATATCTTTATTGTAGACATTTTGCCATCCATCTTGTCAGTATTGTATACCATTCTTGCACAACTTGATAGACACTGCAACATCATGGAATCTGGGTTCAGAGGACATGTACATAACCTTCTTCACGACTACTACAACTAACCCATCCCTTTCGATATAACCTACTTCCACTGGGGAATCCCGCCTACCGGTGATTATGGCCTCGTCTGCTACCCGTCCCATTTCACCTGATGTTAGTATATAAGTGCCAGTCTTCTTGCCTGTGCTCCAGAATCTTCACGACAACGTCTACATTAAAGATACCTAGATGTTGCACAAGTGTCTAAATTTTCGTCCTTCACAATTATGGGCAACTAGAGAAGTTCCACCTAATATGATTCCTCAGCATCATATCCAATATAGTTTCTTGTGTACATAAATGGCCTGGTAACAAGATTCAACTCCTACATATCCTTGTCTACAGATACTAAAATAATGAGAATAGAATGATGATGAAAGATGGATGCAAAAATACCTGGATAGACTTCTGAAATGTTCAAATAAACAGTTAATAGAATTTAATCATCCAAAGTCAAGTTATGAAGCTGGGAAAGTGGAAATATAAAAATCAAGAGTAAACTAACTGAAGAAAAAAAAGAAAAGCTAGAAACAGCCAAAAAAAGATTTTACTGTCAATTAATGCAAACCTTTCCCATGAAGCATACAGAGAAAGATTTCAGTAGCATAGCGTAAGCCTGCAAGATTAGCGAGCATTCTAGAACCTAGACAACGACTAGTTCAAAAAACAATACCTCAAAAAAATTCACTAGTTTTGTGAAAATTATGTGCACAACCCATTCTTGAGCATGCAGTGAAGACGTGGAACCCCCATCTGGTAAAACACGAAGTGGAATTTAGAGAACAAGAATGCATCAAGACTGGAGCTTGATTTAAGTGGCATGAGCAACAAACAGATTGTGAGAAACTATACTTTTTGTCAACAAGACTCGAATGAACAGAACATAAAATGTTATGGCACATTACAGAAGATGAAACAAAACATGGGACCACATTTAGAAATTACTCAAATGAACTACAGGTACCAAATAGAATTTTTTTTTTTTCCAAAGTAGAATGAGCTGAACAATGAGTGTGGAAATGGACTCCACTAAAGAGTTCCAAAACAAGGTTCAATTAATTCCTGAAGAACATTTCGGAGGAGTCAACACCCCACCATGCTCTGGTCCCAAAACGTAACTCCTAGAGAATAAATGCCTGATCAACCAGGCTATCACTGCATACTGTCCAATGAATGAATCACAGCCTGGCTGGTCAATCATTAATTAAAGGAACGAGAAGTTCCTTCCTGAAGATGCCCAGAGGTTCGTTGGTAATTCCTTTTATGCATGGAGGGAGGGCATTGCCAGAGACCTTCGACGCTCGCCGAGCTCTCTTAGAGCACTTGTCACACCCCTGCTTTTTAGCGGAGGTATTTTGCAGTGTTTGCCAAGTCTACTGGAGTTTACCTGGAGAGAGTTCTGGGGGTCAATGCCCCCACGGCCCGGTCTGTGACCAGGCCTCCTGGTGGATCAGAGCCTGATCAACCAGGCTGTTACTGCTGGCTGCACACAAACCAACGTACGAGCCACAGCCCGGCTGGTCAGGTACCGACTGTTGTTATACAGTGATTTCAATGATCAGGTTTGAAACTAGTCCATCCAGTATTTTCCAGGTGTAAATTATTATAGACCTTTCTCACCTACTTGCCAAGGAAAACAGTTGAAGAGACTTCACGTGTTCTCAGTACTTCGGATGCCTGATTGAGTATACACGAGCAGTGAAATTTCCCTCTATGTTTTCCACCTCAGCAATCTCACCTGCCTTGAAGGAGCCGCCAGTATACGGCAATATTTCAACCTGGAGAAAACAAGTGGCTTAGAGAGCACTTATCACCTCTTGAGTTCCAACATTACTCCTAAGCTTCACTCATGGGGCTTTCATGCTACTGAATGATTTGAGTTTGTCCTGTACTCCATCAGTCTTTAGTACCTACAATCTTCCATAGTTGAACAACTGAAGCCTTTCCTCATTAATCATGTTGTCTGAAGCCCACTGGAAGACTTCATATCTGCCTAAGATTTGCTGTATCTTTGACAAACATCACACTCAGATTCTGGTGCCATCAGCAAAGGATTTTATAGTGCTATATCCTTGTCAACATCAGATACAAGAATGAAAACCATAAGCAGGACAAGTACCATGCCTTGAGAAACAACTTTTAACTTAGGCAGTTGCCAATTTCACTGTTTACTACTCTAGCTCTACCTGTTAAGAAACTAAATATCTGTCTGCCCACATTTTGTGCAATTCCACCATGGTCGCACCTGTTGAATGCTTTTGTAAATCAGCATACACTACTTTAACATTTAGTTCATCTTACAGAACACCCAGGACAGCATTGTAACAGTCTAGTAATTGTGAAAGGCAGGAGTGACTTGCCCTAAACCCATGCTGCCATGAATTATAAAACTGTTGTGATTACATGTGACTGGCAATCTTGCATCCTAGGATCCGTTTGGAGTTTGATACCCAAAGTTAGGGCTATTGGTGTAGTTTTTAAATTGCTTTACTAACTCTTGCAAGTGGGACAATATCATTGATTTTCAGTGACAGTGGACTGACAACTGCGTCCAGGATCCTTCCCAATAAAAACTAAAGGCTCAAGATAATGGTTTCTTACAGTTTTTGATGAATGTGAAGTTCCAAGAATCTGGGCCTGGCAGAGATTTGCAGCAGTATATTACTGATGGCTTCTTCAAAGTCAATTGGGTAGAGGGCTACATCGGGGATTGAGGAGATGTTGGCAGGGTTTTGAGTAATTCATGAAAAACTCATTTGAGTCTTCCGTCTGCAGACTGACGAGCTGCTCGCTGAATAGTCATACTGTGACTAAAGTATGTCACTTATTTCCTTATTGTCATGAATGAATGCTTTATCTCCTAAGTAAAGGCCCCCTTTGTTGCCCTGTCGAGTCTTGTGAAAGCTGAAAACACTGCGTTCTACTCTTTGAGAAGACCACTAATAAACATTTAATTGTTTTTCCTCAGTTTGAGATCTTGTACATCTGCAATAAAAAGATAATACAATGCTAGTTGCTGTGCTGGGGCTTGCTGGTTGGACTTTTATATCTGCAACTCACAAAATCGTAATGACAAAATAGAAAGCAGACCACTGTACGGGTGGTGATTAAACTTGTGGCAAGAGTAGCCAGTAGGACCAGTGGCTTATTCACTGGCCTGGAGTTTTACCTCACTTGCCGTGAGTTCAAACCCCACCCATATAGTGGTTAGTATCTGTGGCTCTGATGAACTAGCCACTGGCTTTGATTCCAGTCCAGCATGGCTCCTAAGTGGTGATACATTCTTAACGTTTCTTGCCATTTTATTCTACTTTCTGGTACTAAAAGATCCCTGTTTGCTATACAATTAAAGTTTGCATGGCTATACTGGCATTAATAGTTTTATATATTTTGAACACTTCTTGTGGTAGTGTGGACAAATTATATAGTAGAGGCCCTCATTTACTGAACTACAGTATGCTCTTGGGGGAAGAGCTTTCAGAACCTGGAGCAGCACGTTTTTTGAGGGGATAGTTGTTAGTGCAAATTCCCTCATTGTTAGTCAGAGTAGGGCCATATTTGCAGATGAAAATACAGAACCAAGAACTAGCACTCACCCCAACAAGCTTAACTGACATGCATTCCACTACACACACAACAAACACAAGCACATACAGTTTCTCAATCAACAAAAAATCCAATTTCAATTAATGCCCAAGATATTTAATACTTTAAATATTCTTTCTGTTAACACTGACTGCCGCAATCCCAAATCCTGAAGTGTCTCCTGGTGTTGATTTTTTTGGGGGAGAGGGGGGAGGGGGAGAGACTTAACTTACGGAATTACGCTCCCACAAAGTTAGCAATCTCGGTGATATGTACGCATCAGCAATTTCACCGACTTTGAACCCTATTTTTGGCCAATTCCACTGTTCCAGTCGCCCAAACTCAGCTATTTCTTTAGAACTCCATTTTTTTCTATCAACTGATTACAAGAAACTGCCCATTTACCAATTTAAACTACCAATAAAGTGGTCAGAAATAGGCAATTTGGCCTATTTCACACACAAAAAAGATGCCAATTTCAAAATAGGGTCCAGAATAAACAATGCAGACATTCTTGGCACTAAAATAACATACCCTCTGCTCATTAGTCACGTCTCCTGGCCCCTCTTATATTACTCTTGCTATTTTGATTATTTATTCACACAAAAAATAGAAGAATTTGCTGTTATGCAAACGACTGCATTATTATAAAACTGGTATAAATAATATCAGTGCACTAGTGAAAGAATATTAGAATCCCCAGTTGATGCATATTGGATATGTGGTGTGATTTGCTTACTCTTGAACATTGGTAAAAATTGAACATTTCCACTACTTTGAGCTCAATTTCAAGGTTATTTTCATTGTGAAACTCAAAATCATCTGTATTTCTGTAATGTGTTTTCCATTCTATCAAATGAGACCAAGAAAACGAGAATACAACCATAAATACTATAGAAAAATACACCTCAAAGTTGATGTTTTAATCCAAAAACACAGTCGGAGTTTTTTTTATCTTATTATGCACTGCTTGCTGCAGGATTTTTTAATACAGTGCACACCGACCACACAGACCCATTCTCTCACATGTGGGCCCATTAGCTTTCTCCTGCTTGATTTGAAGCCACTAGAATTATTGAGTATATATACGTTCGAAACACTGGCTCGTAAAACCTATATATACGGCTGAAACAGTCAAAGGGTTAAGTGCATGACCAATGCAATCTCACAAATATGTAATAAATTATTCCCGTAACACAATGAATTACCAAAACAAGGACAAAGATATTAAGGAGTCACACCTAGTCTGGTAGCCAGCCATGGTACACAGCTGCAGATTTATGATTTATTTAAGCTTAATTTTCCATTTTTTTTTTACATCACTTAAAATTTAATAAATATTTTGAAGATTATTCGAAGCTGCATTTTCTGTCATTGGCAAACTTAATGATGTTACCATTCAATCCCCTCATCAATATTATGTGGATTATGAAAAGTCCCAGTACTAACCCCTGTAGCACACCACTTGTAATGTCCCCCCTTCTGAATTCTCATTTATGAACCAATTAAAGTTTTATGATTTCAGATTAGGTATCTGTCTTCATTATGCATTTTTCTGATTTTACATTAATGGGGAAGTACTAAACCCATAAGGGTTATACAGCAGCACCAGGGAAATGGGATGTAACCAGGTTTCATTAAAGAATGGGAAAGGTAGCCACCTTTTATCTAATCAAGAGCTCGTCACTGGCATCAAGGTACCCTCCTGTTCTGTATATGGTATTAAATCACACAGATTGCAATCAGTATGAAGACTCACCAACCAATATGCTCCCAATATTTTCCAATAGTGAAATTTCAGCAATCAGTGGTATCATGACATCCTTCTTGCAATGTGTCAAATATGCACATATTAACACTTGTCCAAACAATCACTGAACCCCTACAACACTTGGATAAAACATAAAATGGAAAGAATAGCAAGGAATACAGGGTCACAGTAGGTTGGTAGACAGCAACCGCCCAGGGAGGTACTACCGTCCTGCCAAGTGAGTGTAAAACGGAAACCTGTAATTGTTTTACATGATGGTAGGATTGCTGGTGTCTTTTTTCTGTCTCATAAACATGCAAGATTTCAGGTACGTCTTGCTACTTCTACTTACACTTAGGTCACACTACACATACATGTACATGTTTATTTATACACACTCATCTGAGTTTTCTTTGATTTTATCTTAATAGTTCTTGGTCTTATTACTTTTCCTTTTATATCCATGGGGAAGTGGAATAAGAATCTTTCCTCCGTAAGCCATGCGTGTTGTAAAAGTCAACTAAAATGCCGGGAACAATGGGCTAGTAACCCCTTTTCCTGTAATAATTACTAAAAAGAATAAGAAGAAGAAAATTGTCAAAGTGGGAAGTCTGAATGTGCGTGGATGTTGTGCAAATGATAAGAAAGAGATGATTGTGGATGTTATGAATGAGAAGAAGCTGGATGTCCTGGCTTTAAGTGAAACAAAGCTGAAGGGGGTGGGAGAGTTTCAGTGGAGAGGAATAAATGGGATTAGGTCAGGGGTTTCAAATAGAGTTAGAGCTAAAGAAGGAGTAGCAATAATGTTGAAGGATAAGTTATGGCAGGAAAAGAGGGACTATAAATGTATTAATTCAAGGATTATGTGGAGTAAAATAAAGGTTGGATGTGAAAAGTGGGTTATAGTAAGCGTATATGCACCTGGAGAAGAGAGAAGTGTAGAGGAGAGAGAGAGAGATTTTGGGAAATGTTGAGTGAATGCGTGGGGAGTTTTGAACCAAGTGTGAGAGTAATGGTGGTTGGGGATTTCAATGCTAAAGTGGGCAAAAATGTTGTGGAGGGAGTAGTAGGTAAATTTGGGGTGCCAGGGGTAAATGAAAATGGGGAGCCTTTAATTGAGCTATGTGTAGAAAGAGGTTTAGTAATAAGTAATACATATTTTATGAAGAAGAGGATAAATAAATATACAAGGTATGATATAGCACGTAATGAAAGTAGTTTGTTAGATTATGTATTGGTGGATAAAAGGTTGATGGGTAGGCTCCAGGATGTACACGTTTATAGAGGGGCAACTGACATATCGGATCATTATTTAGTTGTAGCTACAGTTAGAGTAAGAGGTAGATGGGAAAAGAGGAAAATGGCAACAACAAGTAAGAGGGAGGTGAGAGTGTATAAACTAAGGGAGGAGGAAGTTCGGGTGAGATATAAGCAATTATTGACAGAAAGGTGGACTGGTGCAAGTATGAGCAGTGGGGGGGCTTGAAGAGGGTTGGAATATTTTTAAAAATGCAGTATTAGAATGTGGGGCAGAAGTTTGTGGTTAAAGAAGGATGGGTGCAGGGGAAAGAGGAGTGATTGGTGGAATGATGAAGTAAAGGGTGTGATAAAAGAGAAAAAGTTAGCTTATGAGAGGTTTTTACAAAGCAGAAGTGTTATAAGAAGAGTAGAGTATATGGAGAGTAAAAGAAAGGTGAAGAGAGTGGTGAGAGAGTGCAAAAGGAGAGCAGATGATAGAGTGGGAGAGGCACTGTCAAGAAATTTTAATGAAAATAAGAAAAAATTTTGGAGTGAGTTAAACAAGTTAAGAAAGCCTAGGGAACAAATGGATTTGTCAGTTAAAAACAGAGTAGGGGAGTTAGTAGATGGGGAGATGGAGGTTTTGGGTAGATGGCGAGAATATTTTGAGGAACTTTTAAATGTCGACGAAGAAAGGGAGGCGGTAATTTCATGCACTGGACAGGGAGGTATACCATCTTTTAGGAGTGAAGAAGAACAGGATGTGAGTGTGGGGGAGGTGCGTGAGGCATTACGTAGAATGAAAGGGGGTAAAGCAGCTGGAACTGACGGGATCATGACAGAAATGTTAAAAGCAGGGGGGGATATAGTGTTGGAGTGGTTGGTATTTTTGTTTAATAAATGTATGAAAGAGGGGAAGGTACCTAGAGATTGGCAGAGAGCATGTATAGTCCCTTTATATAAAGGGAAGGGGGACAAAAGAGATTGTAAAAATTATAGAGGAATAAGTTTACTGAGTATACCAGGAAAAGTGTACGGTAGGGTTATAATTGAAAGAATTAGAGGTAAGACAGAATGTAGGATTGCGGATGAGCAAGGAGGTTTTAGAGTGGGTAGGGGATGTGTAGATCAAGTGTTTACATTGAAGCATATATGTGAACAGTATTTAGATAAAGGTAGGGAAGTTTTTATTGCATTTATGGATTTAGAAAAGGCATATGATAGAGTGGATAGGGGAGCAATGTGGCAGATGTTGCAAGTATATGGAATAGGTGGTAAGTTACTAAATGCTGTAAAGAGTTTTTATGAGGATAGTGAGGCTCAGGTTAGGGTGTGTAGAAGAGAGGGAGACTACTTCCCGGTAAAAGTAGGTCTTAGACAGGGATGTGTAATGTCACCATGGTTGTTTAATATATTTATAGATGGGGTTGTAAAAGAAGTAAATGCTAGGGTGTTCGGGAGAGGGGTGGGATTAAATTATGGGGAATCAAATACAAAATGGGAATTGACACAGTTGCTTTTTGCTGATGATACTGTGCTTATGGGAGATTCTAAAGAAAAATTGCAAAGGTTAGTGGACGAGTTTGGGAGTGTGTGTAAAGGTAGAAAGTTGAAAGTGAACATAGAAAAGAGTAAGGTGATGAGGGTATCAAATGATTTAGATAAAGAAAAATTGGATATCAAATTGGGGAGGAGGAGTATGGAAGAAGTGAATGTTTTCAGATACTTGGGAGTTGACGTGTCGGCGGATGGATTTATGAAGGATGAGGTTAATCATAGAATTGATGAGGGAAAAAAGGTGAGTGGTGCGTTGAGGTATATGTGGAGACAAAAAACATTATCTATGGAGGCAAAGAAGGGAATGTATGAAAGTATAGTAGTACCAACACTCTTATATGGGTGTGAAGCTTGGGTTGTGAATGCAGCAGCGAGGAGGCGGTTGGAGGCAGTGGAGATGTCCTGTCTAAGGGCAATGTGTGGTGTAAATATTATGCAGAAAATTCGGAGTGTGGAAATTAGGAGAAGGTGTGGAGTTAATAAAAGTATTAGTCAGAGGGCTGAAGAGGGGTTGTTGAGGTGGTTTGGTCATTTAGAGAGAATGGATCAAAGTAGAATGACATGGAGAGCATTTAAATCTGTAGGGGAAGGAAGGCGGGGTAGGGGTCGTCCTCGAAAAGGTTGGAAGGAAGGGGTAAGGGAGGTTTTGTGGGCGAGGGGCTTGGACTTCCAGCAGGCGTGCGTGAGCGTGTTCGATAGGAGTGAATGGAGACGAATGGTATTTGGGACCTGACGATCTGTTGGAGTGTGAGCAGGGTAATATTTAGTGAAGGGATTCAGGGAAACCGGTTATTTTTATATAGCCGGACTTGAGTCCTGGAAATGGGAAGTACAATGCCTGCACTCTAAAGGAGGGGTTCGGGATATTGGCAGTTTGGAGGGATATGTTGTGTATCTTTATACGTATATGCTTCTAAGCTGTTGTGTTCTGAGCACCTCTGCAAAAACAGTGATTATGTGTGAGTGAGGTGAAAGAGTTGAATGATGATGAAAGTATTTTCTTTTTGGGGATTTTCTTTCTTTTTGGGTCACCCTGCCTCGGTGGGAGACGGCCGAC
>NW_027199999.1:0-15000 GCF_038502225.1 Cherax quadricarinatus
GTTATGAGAAAAGATGTTTAATTTGATAATGTATTTTTACCTGTCGAATATGATTGTTTTGATTATATAAATTAATATATTGGTTTTCTATAATGAGAATGAATATCATTTCTTGTTGAAAGTCATTTCTCTGCAGATAATTATTACTATGTACGCTTATTTTCATCTCCCCCCTCCCCCCCCTGCGCCTCCTTCCTCACCCCCTTCTCCTCCCCTCCCTCTTTGTGCTACCTATAATAAAGTTAGAGTGACCAGGACTAGACTTCCACCACACCATCAATATACACAGGTTGTTGCAGGTAGTCTTGTGTCGTCTGACTCTCATCCCTGGTAACACTCTCATCCCTGGTAACACTGTCATCCCTGGTAACACTGTCATCCCTGGTAACACTGTCATCCCTGGTAACACTGTCATCCCTGGTAACACTGTCATCCCTGGTAACACTGTCATCCCTGGTAACACTGTCATCCCTGGTAACACTGTCATCCCTGGTAACACTCTCATCCCTGGTAACACTGTCATCCCTGGTAACACTGTCATCCCTGGTAACACTGTCATCCCTGGTAACACTGTCATCCCTGGTAACACTCTCATCCCTGGTAACACTGTCATCCCTGGTAACACTCTCATCCCTGGTAACACTGTCATCCCTGGTAACACTGTCATCCCTGGTAACACTGTCATCCCTGGTAACACTGGATTGCCAGGAAAAATAAAATTTGATTTGAGAATACAAAACATTTTATTTTGATTTAGAAAATATAAGAGTTCATATTTAAATATAAATGTTGTAAGTGAAGAAGATGAGATGTGGATTGTTTGTGGGATAAAAATCACCACTAGTAGAGGAGAAAATCTTGGTTATTGTAGGAACCTGGTTAGTTCTGGTTGAGGTAACGCTCACGGCTGCTTTTATTATTTATCTAATCTATTTAATATCTGCTGTGTTAGTATACATTACATTTGTGAAGCATTGCGAGTCAATGAAACTTTGATATTAAATCTTAATAAATTATCTATGAGAAAAAGCTAAATCAACTGTAGTAGGAACTCAACGAATATTTCATCTAAGCAGCAGTGCTGTGTGATATATTTGTAGACCAGCCCTTCCCTGAGAACATAAACAGTCCCACTGTAAAATACCCACTGTGGAGAAAATTTTCAAAAAGACTTCTTAACAATGTCTATGATAAAGGACACAGTTGGCCTCCTAGCAGTGAGACATCACATGCTGAAGATTTCCTTTAGGTTGTCCTTAACTCCTTTTTTTCACTCTTTTCAAATCTCAGTCAACTCGAATTGGTTTAGCTCTTCCTCTAGTGGCTTCTATTTTCACCCCATACAAGTGCATCTTTGACAGTGCGTGAGCTGATCAATTTAGATTCTATGGTCTCTTATGCCAATGTTACTGTTCCAGTGTAGCTACAGTCAGAATGTTGCTGTTCCTGTGTAGCAACAGTCACATTGTTACTGTTCCAGTGTAGCAACAGTCAGAATGTTACTATTCCATTGTAGCAACAGTCGCAATGTTACTGTTCCAGTGTAGCAATAGTGACAATGTTACTGTTTCATTGTAGTAACAGTCACAACGCTACTGCTTCAGTGTAGCAACTGTCACAATGTTACTGTTTCACTGTATCAACAGTCCCAATGTTACAATGTTTCAACATCTCACAGGGACAATGGAAACCAGACTTCGTTTCAAAAATCACCGTCGAGAAGTACATACCAGGGCCCAGAATAACGCAGAAAGCCAGCACAACATCACGAAGGAAATTCCTAGCCAAATTTTTAACTTCACTTCAGAATCTCCTGTCTTGTGTCGTGGTTTCGTTACTATATAAACTGCTTTTGGAGGCTGATATTCAAATGGAAGGTGATTGATATTTGCTTTGAGCTTTCCATTACCACGAGTGACCACGAATCACAAACAACATTTAGCTCTGCTGGGAGTGGTGTATAATGTATAATGTTATTGAAATAACGAAAAAAAAGCAACGAATATGATATTTAGAACATTAGATAAGTGGAACACGTACATGTGAATGAGTCACTTTGAGGAGGACCTGTCTACATAGATCAATAGGCTTATTCACTCTTCTTCATATCGTTTTAACAAAATTGGTATTCATTTTTGAGGCATTATTGATCCCTCAATTTTCATCTTAAGAGGTAACTTAATGATAATGAAAAGGTCTTGATCCGAGGAACTAAAGAAATCTTTCTCAAACTCAATTTATTTGTTTATTGTGTAGTTCTTCTATAATTGTAAAGTCTAAAACTAAACTGACGGTATTATTGTTCAATACAAGAAGCTCAGTTAACTGAAGGAAACTGACTGTTGCTACACTGGAACAGTAACATTGTGACTGTTCCTACACTGGAACAGTAACATTGTGACTGTTGCTACAGTGGAACAGTAACATTGTGTCTGTTGCTACACTGGAACAGTAACATTGTGACTGTTGCTACACTGGAACAGTAACATTGTGACTGTTGTTACACTGGAACAGTAACATTGTGACTGTTGCTACACTGGAACAGTAACATTGTGACTGTTGCTACACTGGAACAGTAACATTGTGACTGTTGCTACACTGAAACAGTAACAATGTGACAGTTGCTACACTGAAACAGTAACAATGTGACAGTTGCTACACTGGAACAGTAGCATTGTGACTGTTCCTACACTGGAACAGTAACATTGTGACTGTTCCTACACTGGAACATTAACATTGAGACTGTTCCTGCACTGGAACAGTAACATTGTGACATTTGCTACAGTGAAACAGAAAGAGTGACTGTTGCTACTGTGAAAGAGTAACACTGACTGTTCCTACACTAAAACAGTAACATTCTGACTGTTGCTCCACTGGAACTGTAACATTGCAATTGTTGCTACACTGGAACAGTAACATTGTGACTTGCAACAGTGACACAGTAACATTATGACTATTGCTACACTGAATCAGTAACACTGAGACTTACTACACTGGAACAATAACATTGTGACTGTTGCTACAGTAAAACAGTAACATTCTGACTCAATTACCCCCTCAATCGAATTGGTTAATGCAACCACTCCAACCCCAGAGAGATGAACCCCATCCTTTGCATACATATCATGTTTGCCATAGAATTTGTCCCAGTTATCAATGAATGGGATTGCAAGTTCCTTGCAGTACCTGTCTAGCTAGCAATTTATACCAATTGCCCTAGACATCCATTCATTGCCCACTCCCTTTCTAGGCAAGATGCTACATATGACTGGGATCCCTCCCTTAGCTCTGACTACTTCTATGGCTGACCTGTACTTATCCAGCAGCTCTTGTCTCTTGCCCTTCCCAATGTCATTGCCCCCAGCACTAAAACAGATAATATGCTTGTTCCCATGAGGAGAGATTACAAGCGCGAAGCTTGATGACATTGGAGGACAGACAAACGAGACGGTACAGCACAGTAACACAGAAGAACAGTACAGCACAATAACACAGAAGAACAGTACAGCACAATAACACAGAAGAACAGTACAGCACAATAACACAGAAGAACAGTACAGCACAATAACACAGAAGAACAGTACAGCACAATAACACAGAAGAACAGTACAGCACAATAACACAGAAGAACAGTACAGCATAATAACACAGAACAGTACAGCACAATAACACAGAAGAACAGTACAGCACAATAACACAGAAGAACACACAGCCTATCCTCCTCTCTGTCACAGCGTGTCCTGCACTCTGTCACAGCCTATCCTCCTCTCTGTCACAGCGTGTCCTGCACTCTGTCACAGCCTGTCCTCCTCTCTGTCACAGCCTATCCTCCTCTCTGTCACAGCCTGTCATTATAATGCAACTTAGGAGTATAAGATTTATTTAATGTATTATTATTAAAATATATACAGGATGTAAGTAGTTTAATTGGTTTATTAAGAAGATCTGATATATTATCTTGGCTGCCAGTTTAGTCTTGTCCAGATTTTTGTTTACAGTTTATAATTTTAGTACCTTATAGGAAGGGGACGTAATATTACATTATTTAAGGCCAGGCTAATGACAAAAGAAAGTTGGAAGAGTATTTTGGTAACGGAAGAATTATACATATGTGATTTAATTAGTTATAATGAGGGATGCTTAAACTTTGTCAGTGGAACGAGAAACGGATTTCTTAGATGATTTTTGAGAGTTGCATCTGTTTTGAATATATGATTATTTAGTAAAAGGATTCTCTGATGTTTAAGGTGTGTTTCTGTAAAAAAATTATTGTTATAAAGCATCGTTAAAGATATATTTATGATTTTGGAGAGGAAAATGTATTTTATTATTTTTAAAGGGCTTTGCTTATATATATATATATATATATATATATATATATATATATATATATATATATATATATATATATATATATATATATATATATATATATATATATATATATATATATATATTTACATATACATATTTAAGGCACTATAAATGGTCCTGAGATTTTCTAATGTTTAAGGCACTAGTAATTATTGTTTTAGTGTTGTTTATATATTTTGAACAGATCTGGACGTAGGAAATGTAAAAGATTGTTTTCACTTAGCGCTGCCGCTCAGCCATCGACGGAGGGAACACATAGCAATCCTCTCCCTCGTTTTGTATACCTCTTTGTAGCGTATTTGTGCTCTTCTCTTCTGTACTGGCGGTCTGTGTTACTGTACTGTACTGGTCGACTGTGTTACTGTATTGGTCTGCTGTGTTACTGTACTGTACTGGTCTTCTGTGTTACTATACTGTACTGGTCTTGTGTGTTATTGTACAGTACTGGTCTTCTGTGATATTGTACAGTACTGGTCTTCTGTGTTATTGTACTGTACTGGTCTTCTGTGTTATTGTACTGTACTGGTCTTCTGTGTTATTGTATTACATTGGTCGTCTCTTACTGTACTGTATTGGTCTTCTGTGTTATTGTACTGTACTGGTCTTCTGTGTTATTGTACTGTACTGGTCTTCTGTGTTATTGTACTGTACTGGTCTTCTGTGTTACTGTACTGTACTGGTCTTCTGTGTTATTGTACTGTACTGGTCTTCTGTGTTATTGTACTGTACTGGTCTTCTGTGTTATTGTACTGTACTGGTCTTCTGTGTTATTGTACTGTACTGGTCTTCTGTGTTATTGTACTGTACTGGTCTTCTGTGTTATTGTACTGTACTGGTCTTCTGTGTTATTGTACTGTACTGGTCTTCTGTGTTATTGTACTGTACTGGTCTTCTGTGTTATTGTACTGTACTGGTCTTCTGTGTTATTGTACTGTTCTGGTCTTCTGTTTTATTGTACTGTACTGGTCTTGTGTTATTGTACTGTACTGGTCTTCTGTGTTATTGTACTGTTCTGGTCTTCTGTTTTATTGTACTGTACTGGTCTTGTGTTACTGTACTGTACTGGTTTTCTGTTTTATTGTACTGTACTGGTCTTCTGTGTTATTGTACTGTACTGGTCTCCTGTGTTATTGTACTGTACTGGTCTTGTGTTACTGTACTGTACTGGTCTTCTGTGTTATTGTACTGTACTGGTCTTCTGTGTAATTGTACTGTACTGGTCGTCTGTGTTATTGTACAGTACTGGTCTTCTGTGTTATTGTACTGTACTGGTCTTCTGTGTTATTGTACTGTACTGGTCTTCTGTGTTATTGTACTGTACTGGTCTTCTGTGTTATTGTACTGTACTGGTCTTCTGTGTTATTGTACTGTACTGGTCTTCTGTGTTATTGTACTGTACTGGTCTTCTGTGTTATTGTACTGTACTGGTCTTCTGTGTTACTGTACTGGTACTCTGGTCTTCTGTGTGTATCTGTACTGTACTGGTCGTCTGTGTTATTGTACTGTACTGGTCTTCTGTGTTATTGTACTGTACTGGTCTTTGTGTTATTGTACTGTACTGTACTGGACGTGTTGTTTACTGTACTGGTCTTCTGTGTTATTGTACTGTACTGGTCTTCTGTGTTACTGTACTGTACTGGTCTTCTGTGTTATTGTACTGTACTGGTCTTCTGTGTTATTGTACTGTACTGGTCTTCTGTGTTATTGTACTGTACTGGTCGTCTGTGTTATTGTACTGTACTGGTCTTCTGTGTTATTGTACTGTACTGGTCTTCTGTGTTATTGTACTGTACTGGTCTTCTGTGTTATTGTACTGTACTGGTCTTCTGTGTTATTGTACTGTACTGGTCTTCTGTGTTATTGTACTGTACTGGTCTTCTGTGTTATTGTACTGTACTGGTCTTCTGTGTTATTGTACTGTACTGGTCTTCTGTGTTATTGTACTGTACTGGTCTTCTGTGTTATTGTACTGTACTGGTCTTCTGTGTTATTGTACTGTACTGGTCTTCTGTGTTATTGTACTGTACTGGTCTTCTGTGTTATTGTACTGTACTGGTCTTCTGTGTTACTGTACTGTACTGGTCTTCTGTGTTATTGTACTGTACTGGTCTTCTGTGTTATTGTACTGTACTGGTCTTCTGTGTTATTGTACTGTACTGGTCTTCTGTGTTATTGTACTGTACTGGTCTTCTGTGTTATTGTACTGTACTGGTCTTCTGTGTTATTGTACTGTACTGGTCTTCTGTGTTATTGTACTGTACTGGTCTTCTGTGTTATTGTACTGTACTGGTCTTCTGTGTTATTGTACTGTACTGGTCTTCTGTGTTATTGTACTGTACTGGTCTTCTGTGTTATTGTACTGTACTGGTCTTCTGTGTTATTGTACTGTACTGGTCTTCTGTGTTATTGTACTGTACTGGTCTTCTGTGTTATTGTACTGTACTGGTCTTCTGTGTTATTGTACTGTACTGGTCTTCTGTGTTATTGTACTGTACTGGTCTTCTGTGTTATTGTACTGTACTGGTCTTCTGTGTTATTGTACTGTACTGGTCTTCTGTGTTATTGTACTGTACTGGTCTTCTGTGTTATTGTACTGTACTGGTCTTCTGTGTTATTGTACTGTACTGGTCTTCTGTGTTATTGTACTGTACTGGTCTTCTGTGTTATTGTACTGTACTGGTATTGTACTGTGGTCTTCTGTGTTATTGTACTGTACTGGTCTTCTGTGTTATTGTACTGTACTGGTCTTCTGTGTTATTGTACTGTACTGGTCTTCTGTGTTATTGTACTGTACTGGTCTTCTGTGTTATTGTACTGTACTGGTCTTCTGTGTTATTGTACTGTACTGGTCTTCTGTGTTATTGTACTGTACTGGTCTTCTGTGTTATTGTACTGTACTGGTCTTCTGTGTTATTGTACTGTACTGGTCTTCTGTGTTATTGTACTGTACTGGTCTTCTGTGTTATTGTACTGTACTGGTCTTCTGTGTTATTGTACTGTACTGGTCTTCTGTGTTATTGTACTGTACTGGTCTTCTGTGTTATTGTACTGTACTGGTCTTCTGTGTTATTGTACTGTACTGGTCTTCTGTGTTATTGTACTGTACTGGTCTTCTGTGTTATTGTACTGTACTGGTCTTCTGTGTTATTGTACTGTACTGGTCTTCTGTGTTATTGTACTGTACTGGTCTTCTGTGTTATTGTACTGTACTGGTCTTCTGTGTTATTGTACTGTACTGGTCTTCTGTGTTATTGTACTGTACTGGTCTTCTGTGTTATTGTACTGTACTGGTCTTCTGTGTTATTGTACTGTACTGGTCTTCTGTGTTATTGTACTGTACTGGTCTTCTGTGTTATTTTACTGTAATATAGTACTGTGTTATTGTACTGTACTGGTCTTCTGTGTTATTGTACTGTACTGGTCTTCTGTGTTATTGTACTGTACTGGTCTTCTGTGCTATTGTACTGTACTGGTCTTCTGTGTTATTGTACTGTACTGGTCTTCTGTGTTATTGTACTGTACTGGTCTTCTGTGTTATTGTACTGTACTGGTCTTCTGTGTTATTGTACTGTACTGGTCTTCTGTGTTATTGTACTGTACTGGCCGTCTGTCTTACTGTACTGTACTGGTCTTCTGTGTTATTGTACTGTACTGGTCTTCTGTGTTATTGTACTGTACTGGTCTTCTGTGTTATTGTACTGTACTGGTCTTCTGTGTTATTGTACTGTACTGGTCTTCTGTGTTATTGTACTGTACTGGTCTTCTGTGTTATTGTACTGTACTGGTCTTCTGTGTTATTGTACTGTACTGGTCTTCTGTGTTATTGTACTGTACTGGTCTTCTGTGTTATTGTACTGTACTGGTCTTCTGTGTTATTGTACTGTACTGGTCTTCTGTGTTATTGTACTGTACTGGTCTTCTGTGTTATTGTACTGTACTGGTCTTCTGTGTTATTGTACTGTACTGGTCTTCTGTGTTATTGTACTGAAATGGTCTTCCGTGCTATTGTACTGCACTGGTCTTCTGTGTTACTGTACTGTACTGTGTTATTGTACTGTACTGGTCTTCTATGTTATTATACTGTACTGGTCTTCTGTGTTATTGTACTGTACTGGACTTCTGTGTTATTGTACTGTACTGGTCTTCTGTGTTATTGTACTGTACTGGTCTTCTGTGTTATTGTACTGTACTGGTCTTCTGTGTTATTGTACTGTACTGGTCTTCTGTGTTATTGTACTGTACTGGTCTTCTGTGTTATTGTACTGTACTGGTCTTCTGTGTTATTGTACTGTACTGGTCTTCTGTGTTATTGTACTGTACTGGTCTTCTGTGTTATTGTACTGTACTGGTCTTCTGTGTTATTGTACTGTACTGGTCTTCTGTGTTATTGTACTGTACTGGTCTTCTGTGTTATTGTACTGTACTGGTCTTCTGTGTTATTGTACTGTACTGGTCTTCTGTGTTATTGTACTGTACTGGTCTTCTGTGTTATTGTACTGTACTGGTCTTCTGTGTTACTGTACTGGTCTTCTGTGTTATTGTACTGTACTGGTCTTCTGTGTTATTGTACTGTACTGGTCTTCTGTGTTATTGTACTGTACTGGTCTTCTGTGTTATTGTACTGTACTGGTCTTCTGTGTTATTGTACTGTACTGGTCTTCTGTGTTACTGTACTGTACTGGTCTTCTGTGTTATTGTACTGTACTGGTCTTCTGTGTTATTGTACTGTACTGGTCTTCTGTGTTATTGTACTGTACTGGTCGTCTGTGTTATTGTACTGTACTGGTCTTCTGTGTTATTGTACTGTACTGGTCGTCTGTGTTATTGTACTGTACTGGTCTTCTGTGTTATTGTACTGTACTGGTCTTCTGTGTTATTGTACTGTACTGGTCTTCTGTGTTATTGTACTGTACTGGTCTTCTGTGTTATTGTACTGTACTGGTCTTCTGTGTTATTGTACTGTACTGGTCTTCTGTGTTATTGTACTGTACTGGTCTTCTGTGTTATTGTACTGTACTGGTCTTCGATGTTATTGTATTGTACTTTTCTTCTGTGTTATTGTGTTGTACTGGTCTTGACTTATTGTACTGTACTGGTCTTCTGTGTTATTGTACTGTACTAGTCTTCTGTGTTATTGTACTGTACTGGTCTTCTGTGTTATTGTATTGTACTGATCTTCTGTGTTATTGTACTGTACTGGTCTTCTGTGTTATTGTACTGTACTGGTCTTCTGTGTTATTGTACTGTACTGGTCTTCTGTGCTATTGTACTGTACTGGTCTTCTGTGTTATTGTACTGTACTGGTCTTCTGTGTTATTGTACTGTACTGGTCTTCTGTGTTATTGTACTGTACTGGTCTTCTGTGTTATTGTACTGTACTGGTCTTCTGTGTTATTGTACTGTACTGGTCTTCTGTGTTATTGTACTGTACTGGTCTTCTGTGTTATTGTACTGTACTGGTCTTCTGTGTTATTGTACTGTACTGGTCTTCTGTGTTATTGTACTGTACTGGTCTTCTGTGTTATTGTACTGTACTGGTCTTCTGTGTTATTGTACTGTACTGGTCTTCTGTGTTATTGTACTGTACTGGTCTTCTGTGTTATTGTACTGTACTGGTCTTCTGTGTTATTGTACTGTACTGGTCTTCTGTGTTATTGTACTGTACTGGTCTTCTGTGTTATTGTACTGGTTAAGAACATAAGAACATAAGAACGAAGGAACACTGCAGAAGGCCTACTGGCCCATGCGAGGCAGGTCCAAGTCTCCTACCGGCTTAAGCCAATGCACCCAACCTAGTCAGGTCAGGTCACATTGACTTAAGGGAGGAACACGGCAACCGACCTGGTAGCACAAGCTATCAGGTCTAACTCACACCCACCCACATCTACTCATGTATTTATCCAACCTATTTTTAAAGCTACACAACGTTCTGGCCTCTATAACGGTACTTGGGAGTTTGTTCCACTCATCCACAACTCTATTACCAAACCAGTACTTTCCTATATCCTTCCTGAATCTGAATTTTTCCAACTTAAAACCATTGCTGCGAGTCCTGTCTAGGCTAGATATTTTCAGCACACTATTTACATCCCCTTTATTTATTCCTGTCTTCCATTTATACACCTCAATCATATCCCCCCTAATTCTACGTCTTTCTAGAGAGTGCAGTTTCAGGGCCCTTAGTCTATCCTCATAGGGAAGGTTTCTGATACATGGGATCAACTTTGTCATCCTCCTTTGTACATTTTCCAGAGAATTTATATCCATTCTGTAATACGGTGACCAAAACTGTGCAGCATAATCTAAATGAGGCCTAACCAAGGATGTATAGAGTTGAAGAACAACCTGAGGACTCCTATTATTTATGCTTCTTGATATGAAGCCAAGGATTCTATTAGCTTTATTGCGAACACTTATGCACTGTTGTCTTGGTTTCAGATTACTGCTAACCAGAACTCCTAAATCTTTTTCGCAATCCGTAATATTAAGATCTACATTATTTAGTTTATATGTGGCATGGTTATTGTCCTGTCCAACATTTAGAACTTTGCATTTGTCTATATTAAACTGCATCTGCCACTTCTCCGACCACTGCATCAGTCTATTCAAATCTTCCTGGAGTGCTCGAATGTCCTCGTCAGAATGAATTCGACGGCCTATTTTGGTGTCATCGGCAAACTTGCCGATGTCGCTCTTTATGCCCTCATCTATGTCGTTTATGTAGATTGTGAACAGCAGGGGGCCCAACACTGACCCCTGTGGAACACCGCTCGTGACGCTTCCCCACTCTGATTTCTCCCCATTTATGCAAACTCTCTGCTGCCTATTTGTCAACCATGCCTCTATCCAGGAAAAAATTTCTCCTCCTATTCCATGTGCTTTAATTTTCCTCAATAGTCTCTGATGTGGGACCCTGTCAAAAGCCTTACTGAAGTCCATATACACAATATCATATTCATTACCATGATCTACCTCCTCAAATACCTTAGTGAAAAAAGTTAATAAATTCGTAAGGCAGGAACGCCCCTTTGTAAAACCATGCTGAGATTCGTTGATTAATTTATGCTTTTCAAGGTGGCTACGAACTGCCTCGGCAATTATTGATTCCATAAATTTTCCCACTATGGAGGTTAGGCTT
Organism: Cherax quadricarinatus; assembly: GCF_038502225.1. Lineage (NCBI taxonomy): Eukaryota > Metazoa > Arthropoda > Malacostraca > Decapoda > Parastacidae > Cherax > Cherax quadricarinatus. The sequence continues at coordinate 11,513 of NW_027199999.1, forward strand.
ATTGGTCTATAGTTCGAAGCTAAGGACCTGTCACCTGTTTTGAAAATAGGTATCACATTTGCCATTTTCCACTTATCTGGCACCATGCCAGTTTGTAGTGATATGTTGAAAAGATTAGCCAAAGGTGTGCTAAGCTCCTCTTTACATTCCTTTAGAACCCTTGCATACAGTTCATCAGGGCCTGGGGATTTGTTAGGTTTTAATTTATCTATTTGCCTAAGGACCATGTCACTTGTGACCCTAATAGTGCACAGTTTATTATCGTCCTGTTCTACATAATTTATCATTACTGGAATATCGCTGGTATCCTCCTGTGTAAAAACTGAGAGGAAGTATGTGTTAAAAATTCTACACATTTCCTTATCACTGTCAGTGAGCTGACCCGAGGAACTTTTGAGTGGGCCTATCTTGTCCCTGATCTTACTTCTGTATACCTGAAAGAATCCTTTTGGGTTAGTCTTCGATTCTCTTGCAACTTTAACCTCATAATCTCTTTTTGCTTTTCTAATTCCCTTTTTTATTTCTCTCTTTAACTGAATATATCGATTTCTTAATTGCCCCTCTCCTCTTTTGATTTGCCTATATATGCCTCTCTTTTGACCAATCAGATATTTTAATCTATTGTTCATCCATTTAGGATCATTTTTGTTTGATCTGATTTCCCTATTTGGAACATAATTTGACTGAGCAGCTAGAACTATGCCCTGGAAAGCATCATATCGGCAACCATCACCACCTACCTGACCCTTAGTCAGGTCATTCCAGTTCAGCCCACCTAAGTAATTTTTCAGTCCTATGAAATCAGCCAAGCGAAAGTCAGGGACGGAGACTTGATTGCCATTATTAGGGGAATTCCATGATATATTAAAACTGAGTGATTTGTGATCACTTTCCCCAAGCTCATCATTAACCTCAAGATTATTAATTAGTGTTTCCCTACTGGCAAGAACCAAGTCAAGGAGGTTATTTCCCCTAGTTGGCTCTGTCACAAACTGTTTTAAAAAACAATCCTGGATCGTATCAAGAAAGTCACCTGACTCTAAATTTCCTGTCAAATTGCTCCAGTCAATCTGTCTATAGTTGAAATCTCCCATTAGCACAACATTTTCGTATGTAGATGCCTTACGAATTTCGTCCCATAGAAGTTTACTGCACTCCCTATCAAGATTTGGGGCCCTGTAAATCACACCCAAAATTAGTTTTTCTCGGCCCTCGAGAAGCTGTAACCAAACAGATTCAGTGGCTGACGCTTCTAATTTAATATCTTGTCTAACACAACAATTTAAATTGTCTCTGACATACATCGCTACTCCACCACCTTTCCTGTTGACCCTGTCAGTGTGGAATAATTTATAGCCTTGTATGTGACATTCAGAGGGCATCTCTCTATCTTTCAGATTGAGCCAGGTCTCTGTTATAGCAATAATATCTATGTTTCCTGCACTTGCAATTAATCTTAGCTCATCTATCTTATTTCTTACACTCCTGCTATTAGTATAGTAAACCTTAAGGGAGCTAGTCCCTTGCTGCCCTCTGCTGTCCCCCTTTGTTTGCTGACCTGATCTATTGTCTTTATTTATAACTTCATGCTGAATGCCTTTTATACATTTACTGTTTCCAACCCTAGTGTTGCAACCTGCTTGTTTCCCACACACACCCATACCTCTATCTTCCATCAGTTTAAAATCATAGGCATTTCACCAATGGCCTTCTCAATCGAGTCTGCAAGTGCTACCACCCCAGCCCCAGAGAGATGTACCCCATCCCTTGCATACATATCATGTTTGCCATAAAAGTTGTTCCAGTTGTCAATGAATGGGATTGCAAGTTCCTTGCAGTATCTGTCTAGCCAGCAATTTACACCAATTGCCCTAGACAACCATTCATTTCCTACTCCCCTTCTAGGCAAGATGCTACATATGATTGGGATCCCTCCCTTAGACTTAATGAAATCTATAGCTGACCTGTACTTATCTAGCAGCTCTTCTCTCCTACCCTTCCCAATATCATTTCCACCAGCACTGAGACAGATAATGGGCTTGTTCCCATTACCTGACATGATATTATCCAGCCTGTTGACAATGTCCCCAACACCAGCTCCAGGGAAGCACACTCTATCTCTCATCTTCTTATTCCTATTACAAAAAGCACGGTCAATATATCTTACCTGAGAGTCACCAACCACAAGAATGCGCTTACCTCCATTAGCAGGGGCAGTAGTACCCTTACCTTCACTGGCCACTGAAGTACATTCATCCTGAAGAACAGAGAAGCGATTTCCTACCTTCAGATCTTCACTCTTAACTTTCCTTACTCTGATGCGCCTCCCATTACTGTGAACCACTCGCCACTTGTAGCAGGTGCTGGACTGCACCTCACTGCTGGTAGCCGTTGCTACCTCCCCAACTACAGCCTCCTCACAGCGAGAGACAGACTGCACCTCACTGCTAGAAGCCTCATTCCCCACAACTCCAGCCACCTCACACTCTCTCCCAGACCCATTGAGGTGGACCTTCAGCCTCCTAATCTCCTCCTGGAGAAGCAAGACCTCCTCCTTCAACTCTCCAACCTCAATTTTTAAAACACTGCAGAAGCAAGCCATGCTTTGTAACCGTCCACGCTAATCCCCAAAGCAGCTCAGGGTCTGTGACCTCACGTGACGACTTGAACTGTATTGGTCTTGTGTTATTGTACTGTACTGGTCTTCTGTGTTATTGTACTGTACTGGTCTTCTGTGTTATTGTACTGTACTGGTCTTCTGTGTTATTGTACTGTACTGGTCTTCTGTGTTACTGTACTGTACTGGTCTTCTGTGTTATTGTACTGTACTGGTCTTCTGTGTTATTGTACTGTACTGGTCTTCTGTGTTATTGTACTGTACTGGTCGTCTGTGTTATTGTACTGTACTGGTCTTCTGTGTTATTGTACTGTACTGGTCTTCTGTGTTATTGTACTGTACTGGTCTTCTGTGTTATTGTACTGTACTGGTCTTCTGTGTTATTGTACTGTACTGGTCTTCTGTGTTATTGTACTGTACTGGTCTTCTGTGTTATTGTACTGTACTGGTCTTCTGTGTTATTGTACTGTACTGGTCTTCTGTGTTATTGTACTGTACTGGTCTTCTGTGTTATTGTACTGTACTGGTCTTCTGTGTTATTGTACTGTACTGGTCTTCTGTGTTATTGTACTGTACTGGTCTTCTGTGTTATTGTACTGTACTGGTCTTCTGTGTTATTGTACTGTACTGGTCTTCTGTGTTATTGTACTGTACTGGTCTTCTGTGTTATTGTACTGTACTGGTCTTCTGTGTTATTGTACTGTACTGGTCTTCTGTGTTATTGTATTGTACTGGTTTTCTGTGTTATTGTACTGTTCTGATATTCTGTGTTATTTTACTGTACTGGTCTTCTGTGTTACTGGACTCTACTGGTCTTCTGTGTTACTGTACTGTACTGCCGTTCTGTGTTACTGTACTGTACTGGTCTTCT
>NW_027199999.1:20000-25503 GCF_038502225.1 Cherax quadricarinatus
TGGCAACACACAGTCGTACTGGCCAGGTTGTGGCAACACACAGTCGTACTGGCCAGGTTGTGGCAACACACAGTCGTACTGGCCAGGTTGTGGCAACACACAGTCGTACTGGCCAGGTTGTGGCAACACACAGTCGTACTGGCCAGGTTGTGGCAACACACAGTCGTACTGGCCAGGTTGTGGCAACACACAGTCGTACTGGCCAGGTTGTGGCAACACACAGTCGTACTGGCCAGGTTGTGGCAACACACAGTCGTACTGGCCAGGTTGTGGCAACACACAGTCGTACTGGCCAGGTTGTGGCAACACACAGTCGTACTGGCCAGGTTGTGGCAACACACAGTCGTACTGGCCAGGTTGTGGCAACACACAGTCGTACTGGCCAGGTTGTGGCAACACACAGTCGTACTGGCCAGGTTGTGGCAACACACAGTCGTACTGGCCAGGTTGTGGCAACACACAGTCGTACTGGCCAGGTTGTGGCAACACACAGTCGTACTGGCCAGGTTGTGGCAACACACAGTCGTACTGGCCAGGTTGTGGCAACACACAGTCGTACTGGCCAGGTTGTGGCAACACACAGTCGTACTGGCCAGGTTGTGGCAACACACAGTCGTACTGGCCAGGTTGTGGCAACACACAGTCGTACTGGCCAGGTTGTGGCAACACACAGTCGTACTGGCCAGGTTGTGGCAACACACAGTCGTACTGGCCAGGTTGTGGCAACACACAGTCGTACTGGCCAGGTTGTGGCAACACACAGTCGTACTGGCCAGGTTGTGGCAACACACAGTCGTACTGGCCAGGTTGTGGCAACACACAGTCGTACTGGCCAGGTTGTGGCAACACACAGTCGTACTGGCCAGGTTGTGGCAACACACAGTCGTACTGGCCAGGTTGTGGCAACACACAGTCGTACTGGCCAGGTTGTGGCAACACACAGTCGTACTGGCCAGGTTGTGGCAACACACAGTCGTACTGGCCAGGTTGTGGCAACACACAGTCGTACTGGCCAGGTTGTGGCAACACACAGTCGTACTGGCCAGGTTGTGGCAACACACAGTCGTACTGGCCAGGTTGTGGCAACACACAGTCGTACTGGCCAGGTTGTGGCAACACACAGTCGTACTGGCCAGGTTGTGGCAACACACAGTCGTACTGGCCAGGTTGTGGCAACACACAGTCGTACTGGCCAGGTTGTGGCAACACACAGTCGTACTGGCCAGGTTGTGGCAACACACAGTCGTACTGGCCAGGTTGTGGCAACACACAGTCGTACTGGCCAGGTTGTGGCAACACACAGTCGTACTGGCCAGGTTGTGGCAACACACAGTCGTACTGGCCAGGTTGTGGCAACACACAGTCGTACTGGCCAGGTTGTGGCAACACACAGTCGTACTGGCCAGGTTGTGGCAACACACAGTCGTACTGGCCAGGTTGTGGCAACACACAGTCGTACTGGCCAGGTTGTGGCAACACACAGTCGTACTGGCCAGGTTGTGGCAACACACAGTCGTACTGGCCAGGTTGTGGCAACACACAGTCGTACTGGCCAGGTTGTGGCAACACACAGTCGTACTGGCCAGGTTGTGGCAACACACAGTCGTACTGGCCAGGTTGTGGCAACACACAGTCGTACTGGCCAGGTTGTGGCAACACACAGTCGTACTGGCCAGGTTGTGGCAACACACAGTCGTACTGGCCAGGTTGTGGCAACACACAGTCGTACTGGCCAGGTTGTGGCAACACACAGTCGTACTGGCCAGGTTGTGGCAACACACAGTCGTACTGGCCAGGTTGTGGCAACACACAGTCGTACTGGCCAGGTTGTGGCAACACACAGTCGTACTGGCCAGGTTGTGGCAACACACAGTCGTACTGGCCAGGTTGTGGCAACACACAGTCGTACTGGCCAGGTTGTGGCAACACACAGTCGTACTGGCCAGGTTGTGGCAACACACAGTCGTACTGGCCAGGTTGTGGCAACACACAGTCGTACTGGCCAGGTTGTGGCAACACACAGTCGTACTGGCCAGGTTGTGGCAACACACAGTCGTACTGGCCAGGTTGTGGCAACACACAGTCGTACTGGCCAGGTTGTGGCAACACACAGTCGTACTGGCCAGGTTGTGGCAACACACAGTCGTACTGGCCAGGTTGTGGCAACACACAGTCGTACTGGCCAGGTTGTGGCAACACACAGTCGTACTGGCCAGGTTGTGGCAACACACAGTCGTACTGGCCAGGTTGTGGCAACACACAGTCGTACTGGCCAGGTTGTGGCAACACACAGTCGTACTGGCCAGGTTGTGGCAACACACAGTCGTACTGGCCAGGTTGTGGCAACACACAGTCGTACTGGCCAGGTTGTGGCAACACACAGTCGTACTGGCCAGGTTGTGGCAACACACAGTCGTACTGGCCAGGTTGTGGCAACACACAGTCGTACTGGCCAGGTTGTGGCAACACACAGTCGTACTGGCCAGGTTGTGGCAACACACAGTCGTACTGGCCAGGTTGTGGCAACACACAGTCGTACTGGCCAGGTTGTGGCAACACACAGTCGTACTGGCCAGGTTGTGGCAACACACAGTCGTACTGGCCAGGTTGTGGCAACACACAGTCGTACTGGCCAGGTTGTGGCAACACACAGTCGTACTGGCCAGGTTGTGGCAACACACAGTCGTACTGGCCAGGTTGTGGCAACACACAGTCGTACTGGCCAGGTTGTGGCAACACACAGTCGTACTGGCCAGGTTGTGGCAACACACAGTCGTACTGGCCAGGTTGTGGCAACACACAGTCGTACTGGCCAGGTTGTGGCAACACACAGTCGTACTGGCCAGGTTGTGGCAACACACAGTCGTACTGGCCAGGTTGTGGCAACACACAGTCGTACTGGCCAGGTTGTGGCAGCCACCACCAAAATTCTTATTGTCAACAGATCGAATCATCCAAGTTGACAGTTTTTTTTTTCATCACCGAAAGTTTTTGTTTTGTATCTGTGATGGTGAATGTTTTTCATGTTATTAATTAAGAGGTGAGAGAAGCGTATATGTGAAAACTGACTTATTTAATAATTAATTCTACTTAAACAAAGTGTTTATTAAGATGAATTATAAGAATATCTTCTTTGTCTTAACCACAAGTCTCTCAAGTTTGTCACTTCTTTACATATTTACATATTTTCCCAAAATATTTCGTCAAATTATTGTAACCCGCATTCCAGTTTCTTAAGATATCTGAAATTGTATAATCAGGAATTTTCTTAATTCTCTTACAGTATACAGTATTGTTTAATTTAAACAATGGTGACGGAGAGTGCAGATGTGTCTACGAGAACGTGTACACATGTATGTATATATGTGTGTTGGTAGTAGTGTGTTTGTAGTGATGTATATGTGTACACATGTATGTATATATGTGTGTTGGTAGTAGTGTGTTTGTAGTGATGTATATGTGTACACATGTATGTATATATGTGTGTTGGTAGTAGTGTGTTTGTAGTGATGTATATGTGTACATGACTCTGAATTGGTAGTAATTATACAAGTTGCAATTGCTTTTTTTTTTTCGCGATTGCACAACGGATATTTATACGACATAGAAGGCAATAATTTTCTGGCCGGTTTATAAGTTCGTGACAATAGCTTCTTAATGGTGGTGTCCAACAATAGTCAATAGCATAATTTTACGTTAGAAAGTTATTTAAGATGTCTCCCTAATTGGGGGCGATGATTTTCTCAGTATACATAGAAGGGTTCTGGTGGTATCCAATCTTCATCAGGTAAGTTGCTCAATATCATGGGTCGAGGGTAATCATCTTTATGAATAAAACGTTGAACCCTCTGTGGGAGAGTCATTCTTTGAGTCCTGTGAGGCGGAGTATTGATGATGTAATCGGTGGTATTTATCGCTTGTATAGGATGTTCTCTATCTGGCATGTATAGTTCTTGCATTGTATAAAGTTGTTTCTTTTTTAGGGTGTCAAGGCGTAGATTTATGGCAGTAATATCTTGTTGTGTGTGTAAATCTGCCATTTTAACTCTGTCTCTCCTCCTGGTATCGGTAATAAAGCGAAGAGCACTATTCTGGACCCTTTGTAACCGTAGCATGTTGGTCTTTGTTGTTAATGACATTGGGACACAAGGGTATTCGAGTATAGGTCTTATTATCATTTTATACAGATGTTTTTTGACATGTTGAGGGGCTTGATTAAATCGAAAGAGTCTGCTAAGACCGACTTTGGTTGTGTTGATCTTTTTAGTTACATGAGATGTTGAGTGGAGCAGCCTGTCTATTTCATATCCCAAGATCTTGTTAGGGTTTCTAATGGCTACAGGTGTACCTCTGATGGAGATACCCCCCTTTATCTTCGATGGTTGATGCAAAACATCCTGTCGTGCTAACAAGGACCTTGTCAGGATTAGTCATAATTCTCCATTTCTTCTCCCAATTAGATGTTCGACGAAGTTCAATATTAATTTTTTCTATGACTCTCTCATACTTGTATTTTCCTGTTACTGGAGTTGATGAGACGACATGAATAACATCATCTGCAAACTGTGTCACAATTGTGTCATTAAACTCTGGTTGAGGAAGGTCATTCACATAAATGTTAAACAGAAGTGGACTGAGACAAGAACCTTGTGGAACACCAGCCGTCGGTATAAAAGGTTCTGTCGACTTGCCATGAAAGGTGGGAATGATTTTTCTTTGAGTTAAGAAATTATAAATTACTCTGAGAAAAGTCCAGTTATGGTCTGGTAGGTCAATGAGTATGTATATAAGGCCATCATGCCATAAGCTATCAAAAGCTTTATGAACATCTCTGGTGGCAATTAAGGCAAGATTGCCCTGCTGTTTTAGACTTGCTACAGTGTCAAAAATAACATTTATTGCATGATTGGTACCTCTATGTGTTCTAAAGCCAAATTGTTTTTCAGTAAACAAGTGATTAAACTCCATATAGTAATTCAATCTGTTGGAAATGACTTTCTCAAGAACTTTTCCAGTGACTTCAAGTAAAGATATAGGTCTATAGTTACCAGGTTGGTGGATGTCTTTATTGGGCTTGGCAAGAAAGATCATCCTAGCAGTCTTAAAAGCAACTGGAAAATGTCCTGAGGCCAAGATGGCATTAAAGATATTTACCAAGGACTGTTTGCAATTTCTAGGTAGGTACTTTATTTGTTTCATTGTTATTCCAGAGAGGCCAGGGGCTCTATTTTTCATTCTTCCAATAACCTGACTTATCTCTAGTAATGTAATAGGTCTAGTAAGTGGGTGGGTATCTTCAAGAGTTGAAGTATCGATGGTAGGTAGTGGTTGTAGATCATCCAAGTTCTCATCTCTCCATTCATTTACTAACTGATAATGATTATTATTAAATTGACGACTGTTATTGTGAGAGAGAATTTTCTCCCATACATCACCCATCAAATTAGCCTGGTCCTGTGGATCGTCAAGTTTAATTTCAACATCTTCATCATCCTCATCAGTG
>NW_027200000.1:0-25497 GCF_038502225.1 Cherax quadricarinatus
CATAAAAATCTTTGAAAGGGTCCTAAGAAGCAAGATCACCACCCATCTAGAAACCCTTCAGTTACACAACCCAGGGCAACATGGGTTTAGAACAGGTCGCTCCTGTCTGTCTCAACTATTGGATCACTACGACAAGGTCCTAGATGCACTAGAAGACAAAAAGAATACAGATGTAATATATACAGACTTTGCAAAAGCCTTCGACAAGTGTGACCATGGCGTAATAGCGCACAAAATGCGTGCTAAAGGAATAACAGGAAAAGTCGGTCGATATATCTATAATTTCCTCACTAACAGAACACAGAGAGTAGTCGTCAACAGAGTAAAGTCCGAGGCAACTACGGTGAAAAGCTCTGTTCCACAAGGCACAGTACTCGCTCCCATCTTGTTCCTCATCCTCATATCCGACATAGATAAGGATGTCAGCCACAGCAGCATGTCTTCCTTTGCAGATGACACCCTGATCTGCATGACAGTGTCTTCCATTGCAGACACTGCAAGGCTCCAGGCGGACATCAACCAAATCTTTCAGTGGGCTGCAGAAAACAATATGAAGTTCAACGATGAGAAATTTCAATTACTCAGATATGGTAAACACGAGGAAATTAAATCTTCATCAGAGTACAAAACAAATTCTGGCCACAAAATAGAGCGAAACACCAACGTCAAAGACCTGGGAGTGATCATGTCGGAGGATCTCACCTTCAAGGACCATAGCATTGTATCAATCGCATCTGCTAGAAAAATGACAAGATGGATAATGAGAACCTTCAAAACCAGGGAGGCCAAGCCCATGATGACACTCTTCAGGTCACTTGTTCTATCTGGGCTGGAATATTGCTGCACACTAACAGCACCTTTCAAGGCAGGTGAAATTGCTGACCTAGAAAATGTACAGAGAACCTTCACGGCACGCATAACGGAGATAAAACACCTCAATTACTGGGAGCGCTTGAGGTTCCTAAACCTGTATTCCCTGGAACGCAGGCAGGAGAGATACATGATTATATACACCTGGAAAATCCTAGAGGGACTAGTACCGAACTTGCAAACGAAAATCACTCACTACGAAAGCAAAAGACTTGGCAGACGATGCAACATCCCCCCAATGAAAAGCAGGGGTGTCACTAGCACGTTAAGAGACCATACAATAAGTGTCAGGGGCCCGAGACTGTTCAACTGCCTCCCAGCATACATAAGGGGGATTACCAACAGACCCCTGGCAGTCTTCAAGCTGGCACTGGACAAGCACCTAAAGTCAGCTCCTGATCAGCCGGGCTGTGGCTCGTACATTGGTTTGTGTGCAGCCAGCAGTAACAGCCTAGTTAATCAGGCTCTGATCCACCAGGAGGCCTGGTCACAGACCGGGCCGCGGAGGCGTTGACCCCCGGAACTCTCTCCAGGTAAACTCCAGGTAATATAATGTATATTACCTTTTCATATAATTTTATATTGCTTATATTTGCGAAAATAGCTAAATCATAAATATATTGCTTTATATTATTTTTTGACTTAGTTACTTTTGTTAGGTAGGATGTAACATTCATATATTATTATGTGCTCATAGTTCAAGTCTTGATTGTCTAACTACTGTAATTATCACTTGTGACTCGTTACTCTGCCGGCTTCTGTTGCTGGGCAGCAACTGTCCACAGAGCTCTCACGTGATTGAGGGGGGGGGGTGATCACACCTCGTCTGAAGTATTCAGTCTGGTCTAGACTCTCTTGGTGGTTGGACGTATTCTAGACAAGAAGTGCCTAAATCTCCTTTATTGGACCTTGTTGGAAGATCGTCTCTTGTCTCATTATTATTGCTAGTTCTGGAGACTCTGTTCACAGAACATTGTATAGACTTAGTGATTTTCGACGTTTTACTGAGGTTGTGTGTCACATAGACACTCTGAGTAACTCAGGTCCTGAGCTGTAGCTTCTGACCTAATTTGTACTGGTATCTGTGTACTGTCACAGTCGGGTATTTTCTTATGCTGAACTTTGATTCAGTAGTATGTTAGTTTTGTGACTTTTGTGGAGGATCTGCTGATGGTCCTTAATTAGTGTCGTTATATTATCTCCTTGATCCTGATTCTGTGTCGCAGTTGCTTATTATATTGCTATTGGGCTTAGCATTCTTTTTATTGTTCAAGCAGACTGTTCTGATTGCCAGTTGGTCAAGAAGTTAGTTTATTTGAGGACTTTGTAAGTCACTTGTATAAGTCTAGTCGAGTCTTGAGACATAGCGAACTACTTAGAGCACTTACACACATACACAAACTTACTTGTACATAGTTGTAATATCTTATTAAATGTTAATGTACCAGACGGTACTTAAGAATTATAAATGTGATATGTGCTTTCAGCACAATAATATTGTACACGAGACAAGTGATTATTATTAATTTGTTTGAATTGATTAATTTAATTTAATTTCATGATATACCTCTAGACGATACTTAATAAATTTATTAAATTTTAATTTCTCTAGTTAGTAGCCTACCAGTTGTAATCCTGAAGCACTATTGAATCATACTGAATTCTAATGGATAATTGGACAAGGATACTGACTACTTGTTACGAAAACCCAGTAACAGGCTGGATGCTAGAAGGGCAGTCCTTTCTAGTATTCACTGGAGATCTCTAAGCTTTTAGAATAGCGTTTTTTGTAACACCTCTGTAACTGCTTTAACTGATGGTCACAAGACCTTCTATAACTGCTATAACCCGTGGTCACAAATCTCTCCATAACTGCAATAACCAGGGATCACAAATCCCTCTAGTGCTGCTGTAACGAGTCGCCACAAGACTCTCTATAACTGTTATAACCCGAGGTCAAAAAACCCTCTATAACTGCCGTAACCAGTGGTCACAAAACCCTCTATAACTGCTACAACCAGTGGTCACAAGACTCTCTATAACTGCTATAACCCGTGGTCACACGACTCTCTATAACTGCTATAACACTCGGTCAGAGGACTATGCATAATTGCTATAACCACTAGTCACAAAACCCTTAAACCCAGAGGACACATGACTTTCCGGAATTGCTATAACCAGTGGTCACAAGACCGTCTGTAACTGCTATAACCCGTGGTCACAAAACTCTCTGTAACTGCTATAAACCGTGGTCAGAAGACTCTCTATAACTGCTATAACAAGTGATAATAAGAGTTTATATAACTGTTATAACTCGTGGTCACAAGACCCTCTATAAATGCTATAACCCTTTGTCACAAGATCCTCTTGTTGCAACCCCTGAATGGGTTACAATGTATATTATGTATATATATAATGTATATTACCTTTTCATGTAATTTTATATTGCTTATATTTGCGATAATAGCTAAATCGTGAATATATTGCTTTATATTATTATTTGACTTAGTTATATTGTTAGGTAGGATGTAACACATATATTATATGCTCATAGTTCAAGTCTTGATTGTCTAACTACTGTAATTATCGCTTGTGACTCGTTACTCTGCCGGCTTCTGTTGCTGGGCAGCGACTGTCCACGGAGCTATCACGTGATCGAGGGGGGTGATCACACCTCGCCTGAAGTATTCAGTCTGGTCTAGACTCTTGGTGGTTGGACGTATTCCTGACAAGACGTGCCTAACTCTCCCTTATTGGCCCTTGTTGGAAGATCGTCTCTGTTGCTTTATTGTTGTTGGCTCGGTAGAACTGTTCACAGAACTTTGTATAGACTTAGTGATTTTCGACGTTGTACTGAGATTGTGTGTCTCATAGACACTCTGAGCAACTCAGGTCCTGAGCTGTAGCTTCTGACCTAACTTGTACTGGTATCTGTGTACTGTCACAGTCGGGGAACTACTTAGAGCACTTACACACATACACACAAACTTATTTGTATATTGTATTATTAAATGTTAATATACCAGACGGTACTTAATACGTATAAATGTGATATGTGCTTTCAGCACAATACTACTGTACTCGAGAGAAGTGATTATTATTAATTTGTTTAAATTGATTAATTTATTTTAATTTGATAATATACTCCTAGACAATTTTATTTATTAATAAATTTATTAAATTTTAATTTCTCTAGTTGGTAACCTATCAGTTGTAATCCTGAAGCACTAATAATTCTTATTGAATTTTAATGGATAATTGGACCAGGATACTGACTACTTGTTACGAAAACCCAGTAACAGGCTGGATGCTAGAAGGGCAGTCCTTTCTAGTATTACCTGGAGATCTCTATGTTTATTAGAAATCGCGTTTTTTGTAACAGTGTGTGTGTGTGTGTGTGTGTGTGTGTGTGTGTGTGTGTGTGTGTGTGTGTGTGTGTGTGTGTGTGTGTGTGTGTGTGTGTGTGTGTGTGTGTGTGTAGTCCAACATTTTTTTTTCTCCATCTTCTCTTCAATCTTTTCTCTCTTCTTTTCTCCTCTTTTCCTTTCCCGTTCTCTCCTCATCTCTCTCTCCTCTTTCCTCTTCATTCTCTTCCCCTCTCCCCTCCTCCTTCTTTTCCTGTCTTTTCTTCCTCTCTTCCTCCCTCTTTCCTTCTTCCTCTCTTTACCCTCGTTCCTCTCTCCTTCTCACTCTCCCCTCTCTCATCCCCTCCCTCTTTTCTCTTCTCCCCCCTCTCTCTCTCTTCTCCTCCCTCTCTTCTCTCTCTCCAAAATATTTTTTTTTCGCATGCCAAATGTAAGACAACCACAACATCGAGTATTGGTTCCCTGCAGAAAATCAGTGAGAAACTGACATCCCAGTATGACTCAGTGTTCACTGGGACGTTAATCTGACTAAGGGTCGACAATCTAAATGATTTTTTTTTGACCGAGACTCAAAATCTGGCTAATATTTCCAAAATTTCTGATATAACACTAACACCACTGGAGTTTGAAAAAGCACACTGCCCCGTGCCCCGACTCGTGGTGCTCCGTGTTCATGAAGAACTGTAAGAAACCCTTTTCACGTGCGTTAAATATTACATATATGGAGAGGGAGCATGGACACTGGGGTCATCCCACAGTCACTAACAACAACAGACATGGCCCCGTTCAACAAATATGTGGCAGTAAAACAATTGCAAAGGATTACAGACCGATAGCACTAACATCCCACATCATAAAAATCTTTGAAAGGGTTCAGTGAAGGAAGCTCGCCACTCACCTAGATACCCATCAGCTGAACAACCCGGGGCAGCATGGGTCTAGAGCAGGTCGTTCCTGCCTCTCATAACTACTGGACCACTATGACATGATCTTGGATGCACTGGAGAACAAATATAAAGCAGTTGGATGCACAGACTTTGCGAAAACCTTCGACAGGTATAATAGCGCAGAAAATGCGTGATAAAGGACTAACAGGAAAAGTTAGTAGATGTATCTATAACTTCCTAGCAAATAGAACACAAAGAGTAATAGCAAACGAGGCACAGTACTCACTCCCAGCAAGTAAACCACAGCACTGTGTCTTCCTTTGCAGACGATACTAGAATTTACAAGAGAATGTCAGGTATCGAGAAGACAACAGTTCTTCAAGCGGATATAAACTAAGTCTTCATGTTGGCTACAAATAATAATATGATGTTCAATGATGACAAATTCCAGCTAATCCATTATGGAGTATAAAAGAAATTCTGAACACATGAAAGAGTGGAAAACTAATGTAACGGACTTGGGAGTGACACTGTCAGAGAATCTCACCTTCAGACATCACAACAATGTCATTATCACATCTACAAGGAAAATAATAGGAAGGATAATGAGAACATTCAAAACTAGAGATGCCAAGCCCATGATGATTCTCTTCAAATCGTTTGTTCTCTCTAGGCTGGATTATTGCTCTACACTAATAGCCCTTTTTAAGGAAGGTGAAATTACGGATCTGGAGAAGCTACAGAGAACTTTCACGGCACGCATAATTACGAAAAAGCACCTAAATTACCGGGAACGGCTGAAGTTCCTTGACCTGTACTCCTTGGAATGCAGGCGAGAAAGATACATCATGGTAGGGGTGCCATGAGTACTCTAAAAGATAACACAATAAGTGTCAGTGGCCCAAGACTGTTCAAATTACTCACAGTATGCATAAGGGGGATTACCAGTTGATGGAGCTGGTCAGTACCTGACCAGCTGGGCTGTGGTTCGTACATCGGTTTACGTGCGGCCAGCAGTAACAGCCTGGTTGATCAGGCTCTGATACACCACGGGCAGTGGGGGCGTTGACCCCAAGAACCCCCTCCAGGTAGATAGACTCTCTCTCTTTTTTCCACTTCCTCCTCCTCCTTCTCTTCCCTCTCTCCTCCTCTCTCTCTTCCCTCTTTTCTCCTCCCCCTATTCTCTCTCTCCTTCCTCTCTTCCCTCCTACATCAGGTGTCCGGTGGCCGCTTTACACACCATCCTCTAATTAAATTCCAAGTCAAGGCCACCACAGGGCCACGTCAGGGCCACCACAAGGCCACGTCAGGGCCACCACAAGACCACGTCAGGGTCACCACAAGACCACGTCAGGGTCACCACAAGACCACGTCAGGGCCACCACAAGACTACGTCAGGGTCACCACAAGATCACGTCAGGGTCACCACAAAGCCACGTCAGGGCCACCTCAAGACCAAGTCAGGGTCACCACAAGATCACGTCAGGGTCACCACAAAGCCACGTCATGGCCACCACAAACCCACGTCAGGGCTACCACAAAGTCACGTCAGGGCCACCACGAAGCCACATCAGGGCCCACAAAGCCACGTCAGGGCCACCACGAGGTCACATCAGGGCCCACCACAAAGCCACGTCAAGGCCAACACAAGGCTACGTCATGGCCACCACAAGAATGCGTCAGGTCACCTTAGATTCATCTCAGTGCCATATGAGAGCCACCTCAGGGCTATACCAAAGCCACGTCAGGGTCATGTAGGGCCACATCAAGGCCACCAACATACTTCGTCTCCCTAACACATTAAAATGCTGAAGAATCTTCTGGGACGACAATGAAGAGGAGGAAGAAGAAGAAGAGAAAGGGGAGGAGGAAGAGAGAGAGAGGTATAAGAGGAGGAGGAAGAAGAAGAGAAAGGGGAGGAGGAAGAGAGAGAGAGGTATAAGAGGAGGAGGAAGAAGAAGAGAAAGGGGAGGAGGAAGAGAGAGAGGTATAAGAGGAGGAGGAAGAGAGGGAGAAGAGGAGGAAAAAGAGAAGTAGAAGAGGAGGAGGAAGAGAGGGAGAAGAGGCGGGGAAAGAGAGGCAGAAGAGGAGGAAGCAAAGAGAAGCAGAAGACAACAATACTGAAGTTGAAAAATGAAAAAAAAGAAAGAAAATGAAAAGTATTCAACAATGAAGGAAAGACAAACGAATGTCAGAATAAACAGGAGAAGATAATGAAGGTAGCGGGATCACTAGCACAATCGGCTCACACACTCACCTCCGGGGTTCGAATCTCCTCCGGTACGGTTGCAAAACATTAGGGACGTTATTTCATCAGACACCTGCTGCCCCTGTTCACCCATCAGTAAAATAGATACCTGGGTGTTAGATATATATATATATATATATATATATATATATATATATATATATATATATATATATATATATATATATATATATATATATATATAAAATATAGGGAGGTACCACCTCTAGAACTGTTGTAGGGACTCTCATCCTCAGAGAAAAGAATAAACTTGCTTCGGGGAAAACTCAAGATTCTCCCTGAAGCTGTTTGAGAATTTTCTCCTACCACCCCCTATATTATATATATATATATATATATATATATATATATATATATATATATATATATATATATATATATATATATATATATATATATATATATATATATTTTATTTAAAGACAAAATACATTGACAAAACATTCACAAAAATATGATACAAAGTAAAACAACATAGGTAACTCAGAGCTACATCTCGAATACTTCGTCCAGCTCCCCGGCGGTGGGCCGCGTGCCCAGAATGCTGCAGGCATTTCCTCTCTGGATCGCAACACTGAGTCTCTGAAAGAGGAAGCTGGTCGCCCTGTGGTCCTTTGTTTCTATGATGAGCTTTTCACCCAGCTCTATTAGGAACTTTAGAACACACTTGCCCCATGCTCCAAGGGTCTCCGACCCTATTGGGATGAAGTTATAGCAAGGGGGAAGGTCTTCATATTTGCGGATCTTCTGGGTCTCCCTGTGGCTGGCAGCTCCACCCCCTTCCACTACGGAGTATGGCAAGTAGGTGTCTGCCAATGTGGCGGCACATGTGTAGTCCCAGGCAATCTGCTTTCCATCCTTCCAAGGTAGCATAGTGGCTCCATCAGGACGCTTTAGACTTCCGTCAGACCTCTGCACTTGGGGTTCCCGTTGAGCTGGGCAACGGGCTGTGGCAAGGCTTCTATTTATGATGTCATTGACCTCCTCATGCCTGGCATACTTCCCTTCTGATGTGTGACACACGAGACCATGAAGTCCGAATTGATCAGCTGTCGCCCTGCCGCAAATACACCTATGTTCGGTGAGGATGGGGGCGGCTAGGCGAAGAGCAACACCAATCCGAATGGCCTGTGGGTCTAGTCGAGTGCCCAAGGAGGAATTGGGAACAGCAAACAGGAAATCTCCTGAGTGTGGTGCCTTCACTGCCAGGAGACGAGCTTTGTCCTTTCCTGAGGCGTTGGAGAGCATTGTGTTGGCGATTTTTTCCATGATCGGTCTGTCCCAGTGGGACTGTTTGTGTTCTTTGGGAGGAGCTGGTCTACAGGAGGAATCTGTAAGGGTGTCCCACCGAATCGCTGCTTCAGTGAACCTGGGGTCTTGAGCTCCTACCATGTCTCTCAAGCGTTCGGGAACTATCTTCTTGACTAATGCACTGGAAGCCAAACACGAAGACAGAAAATATATAATATATATATCTGTATATATACCACCGCCACTGTGACCAGAACCTCTTGTCAGGCTTGTGTGTCCCTGTAGGTGTGGGGAGAGAGAGAGGGGGGGAGGGAGGGGGGGAGGGGTGGAGGGAGGGGGAGGAGATGAGACAAGGGGTCGAGTTGAAGAGGATGGAGGGAGAGGTTGAAGTTGGGGAGGGGGAAGGCGGGAGAAGGATGATGGTATGAGTGTGGGGGTTGGGGTAGGGGGGAAGGAGTGGGAATAAGTGGAGGTGAAGGGAAGCGTTGGAGGAGGGAGAGGAGGGGAAGAAGAGGGTGGGCTTGGAGGTGGGCAGCAAAGGGTGGGCTTGGAGGTGGGCAGCAAAGGGTGGGCTTGGAGGAGGGCAGCAAAGGGTGGGCTTGGAGGAGGGCAGCAATGAGTGGGCTTGGAGGAGGGCAGCAAAGGGTGGGCTTGGAGGAGGGCAGCAAAGGGTGGGCTTGGAGGAGGGCAGCAAAGGGTGGGCTTGGAGGAGGGCAGCAAAGGGTGGGCTTGGAGGAGGGCAGCAAAGAGTGGGCTTGGAGGAGGGCAGCAAAGGGTGGGCTTGGAGGAGGGCAGCAAAGGGTGGGCTTGGAGGAGGGCAGCAAAGGGTGGGCTTGGAGGAGGGCAGCAAAGGGTGGGCTTGGAGGAGGGCAGCAAAGAGTGGGCTTGGAGGAGGGCAGCAAAGGGTGGGCTTGGAGGAGGGCAGCAAAGGGTGGGCTTGGAGGAGGGCAGCACAGGGTGGGCTTGGAGGAGGGCAGCAAAGGGTGGGCTTGGAGGAGGGCAGCACAGGGTGGGCTTGGAGGAGGGCAGCAAAGAGTGAGCTTGGAGGAGGGCAGCAAAGGGTGGGCTTGGAGGAGGGCAGCAAAGGGTGGGCTTGGAGGAGGGCAGCACAGGGTGGGCTTGGAGGAGGGCAGCAAAGAGTGGGCTTGGAGGAGGGCAGCAAAGGGTGGGCTTGGAGGAGGGCAGCAAAGAGTGGGCTTGGAGGAGGGCAGCAAAGGGTGGGCTTGGAGGAGGGCAGCACAGGGTTGGCTTGGAGGAAGGCAGCAAAGAGTGGGCTTGGAGGAGGGCAGCAAAGGGTGGGCTTGGAGGAGGGCAGCAAAGGGTGGGCTTGGAGGAGGGCAGCACAGGGTGGGCTTGGAGGAGGGCAGCAAAGAGTGGGCTTGGAGGAGGGCAGCAAAGGGTGGGCTTGGAGGAGGGCAGCAAAGGGTGGGCTTGGAGGAGGGCAGCACAGGGTGGGCTTGGAGGAGGGCAGCACAGGGTGGGCTTGGAGGAGGGCAGCACAGGGTGGGCTTGGAGGAGGGCAGCAAAGGGTGGGCTTGGAGGAGGGCAGCAAAGGGTGGGCTTGGAGGAGGGCAGCAAAGAGTGGGCTTGGAGGAGGGCAGCACAGGGTGGGCTTGGAGGTGGGCAGCACAGGGTGGGCTTGGAGGAGGGCAGCACAGGGTGGGCTTGAAGGAGGGCAGCACAGGGTGGGCTTGGAGGAGGGCAGCACAGGGTGGGCTTGGAGGAGGGCAGCACAGGGTGGGCTTGGAGGAGGGCAGCACAGGGTGGGCTTGGAGGAGGGCTGGCTGCTGTTGAATGTGGTTAAGACTTGCTCTTGAGAAACAACACATTCCTCTCTGCTCTCTCCATGACCACCAACAATTTCTTCTCACATCCACCTTCTTCATCCACCTCCCTCGTGCATTAATATATCAGGGACACAACCAGAAAGAGAGAGAGAGAGAGAGAGAGAGAGAGAGAGAGAGAGAGAGAGAGAGAGAGAGAGAGAGAGAGAGAGAAGACGAACCAGCAAGGTTGAACCTTGCATTCACGCTGGGCAATTCTCACATGGGAGATATTGCTTACGAGAGTCTCGGTATTGGTAACCACAGTCTTACGTTTCGAATACTTAGAGAGGAAGATGGAACTGGAAGGACGAGAGAAGCCAAACTTCAGAAGAGGAGACTACTCGGGCATTTAGCAATTCCTAAATGAGGTGCAGCGGGAATGAGAACTGGAAGGGAAGACTGTGGATGATATGATGAAGTATGTAGCTGGAAAAGGATAAATTCCTGCCCAGGAGCACAAGATGCAACGTCAAGAACCGAGTCCATGGTTCACTAAAAGCTGCAGAGAAGCTGAGGCTATAAAGTAGTAATAGAATACCACAAAAATATAGGAGGCAAAAAAAAAAAAAAAAAAAAAAAAAACTTGGGAGAAGAAGGAAGTGAGCAGAAGGGCCAAGAAGGAATATGCCTGAGCAGGAAGAAATGCTCATCAACAGTTTCGGAATGATATTACATCGACAGCCAAACCCAAAGTTGCTACACAGCAACAACAAAAGCAGGTAATCAGGGTGAAGAAAACAAGAGAGTTCACTAGGCATGACCAGAAATTCTGTGCAGAATTTACCAAGAGATTTAACGGGGTATTCTCAGAGGAAATAGGAACGATATGAGGAGTCACAAAGGCAGAGTGCACAAGCCAGTGCTGGAAACAATGGATGCGACAGGAGAAGAGGAGAGGAAACTATTGTGTGAGCTAGATACCTCGAAGACATTTGAACCAGATAATATTTCTCCATGGGTTCTGACAGAGAGAGTCGGGGTGGAAGTACTTGTGTGACTCACTAGCCACTACAAGAGGTGCGGCGGATAGCTAATGTAGTCCATATAATTAAGAAAAGGGGCAGATAGGCGGTGCTAACCTATGTCACTGACATACAAAGTGTGTTTGGGTTATGGAAAAGATTATCGGGAGAAGACTGGTGTAGCACCTACAAAGAAGTGGGTTCGTAAACAACAACCACTACAGCTTCAGAAAAGGTAAATCCTGTCTCATAAACTTACTAGAATTCTACGGTAAGGTAACAAAAGTGAGGCAGGAAAGAGAATTTACATATTTTTTTAGATTTTGCCACCGAAGTGGCTAGTTTATTGTGCACCCCATATCCATCCTGTGGACGGTAGCGCGAGAGCATATGGATACACAAAAGGCCTAGGAACTAGGCCCCAAAGGGTTAACAGGAATACATATGGATTTATATCTACATATCTATAGTTCACTTATCTGTTACAAGCAAATTTAGGAAATTTGCTTAGTATATCTGGTATCTTATTTTCATTAATAAGATATCTTGACATGTCACATAGGTTATTATACTGTCTGTCTCTGTATTCCTCAATAAGTGGACAATTAAGCACATAGTGTTCAAGACAGTGACCATATGCCTGATCACATAATTTACATTTAGTTTGATCATCATCTGTGTGTCTCCCAAACTGCCAGAAGTACTTGTAACCAAGCCTAAGCCTGGCCACTACAACATCAGTCAGTACTTGTAACCAAGCCTAAGCCTGGCCACTACAACATCAGTCAGTACTTGTAACCAAGCCTAAGCCTGGCCACTACAACATCAGTCAGTACTTGTAACCAAGCCTAAGCCTGGCCACTACAACATCAGTCAGTACTTGTAACCAAGCCTAAGCCTGGCCACTACAACATCAGTCAGTACTTGTAACCAAGCCTAAGCCTGGCCACTACAACATCAGTCAGTACTTGTAACCAAGCCTAAGCCTGGCCACTACAACATCAGTCAGTACTTGTAACCAAGCCTAAGCCTGGCCACTACAACATCAGTCAGTACTTGTAACCAAGCCTAAGCCTGGCCACTACAACATCAGTCAGTACTTGTAACCAACTTGTAACAGTCAAGCCTAAGCCTGGCCACTACAACATCAGTCAGTCTGTTCACATTGCAAGTTGCTCCATAAACATACTTATCTACGTTCATGTTATCATAGTGGGTTATAGATCTACTCAGGCTTCTAACTGCATTCCTATAACAATCATTTTCATTATTTACTTCTCTCCTAATATTATTCCTAATGCTAGACACAGTTATACCAAAGTTATATTCTACATTCTCCTTCTGGGTACTCTTCTTGGCTAACATATCAACTTTATCATGAAGGAGTAATCCAATGTGTGATGGGATCCATAGCAATTGTACATTAATTCCTTTGTCCCTAATTTTTGAGTATCTATACCTGGCTTCTCCAATGAGCATGTTGTTGGAGTCATTATATGAGTCAAGAGCCTTCAATGATGACATAGAATCAGTAATGATGATAGAGTCAAGCTCAGTGTCATAGGTTAGCTTTAGCGCCATTAGGATTGCAAACAATTCAGTTTGCAGTGTAGACGCCCAGTTGTTAATTCTTATGCCTAACTCAACAAATTTATTATCGTTCTTAACTAGGGAGGTGGCAACAAGAGCAGATGCAGCCCTGCCAGAAGACTCCTGTTTAGATCCATCAGTGTATATAACTTGTGATAACTTATTACTACCAGCTAGGTGAGAAATTTCTTCTTGAGCAGTTGCTCTAACAAGAGATTTAAGGAAGGGATTACTAGCAATGAGCTTCTTGGGAGGGACTTGTAGGTATGTGATATTAAATGAACACATCTTCCATGGAGGGGTGAAATGCTCTTGTTGCCTACAGTGATACAGTTCATGCAGGTTATAAAACTTAATGCAATTGCACGTTTTCACAATCCATTTAGATCTGTGTGTATTTACCTCTAGACACTTGGTAAGATTCACTGTGACAGTGTCTGGTTCGTTTCTCAACATTCTAATACCGAGTACAGTGTTAATTTCAACAATCCTATCACTGATACTAGAAATACCAAGCTCCTTCCTCATGTTAAGAACTTTTGTAGATCTGGGACAGCCAAGAATAATCCTGAGAGCTTCATTTTGCATTAACTCCAAGGGTCGGAGAGAACTTTCTCTAGCTAATATCAACATGGGAGCAGCATAATCAATTAAGGACCTAACATAGGCTATGTACATCATTCTCACGATTCTCACATTAGCACCATAGTTGGGATTGTAGCCAGCAACAGCTTTGAGAGCATTTAGCCTAGCTTTGCATTTCTTGTTTAGTTGTGGTATAGTGGATTTGTTAAAGGGTACATCTACACCAAGATATCTGTAAGTTTTAACGTAGCTAATGATTTCACCCTGCAAATAGATGGGTGGGGGATGTCGTTTGCTTGTTAATATCTTTGTTTTAGAGGAAGATATTATGAGGCCTAGTCGATTACAAATTGCTTGAACTTCATTAAGAATGGTATTCATCTTCTTATGCCCTGTTGTATGGATCATGATATCATCAGCATAGCTTATAGCTATATGTTTAGGTGAGGCAGGTAGAGCATTTAGGAGAGCATTAATCAGAATATTAAATAGCATGGGACTAAGAACTCCTCCCTGCGGTGTACCTAAAGACATTTCTTTAGAATCACTTCTGAAGCCTTGGTAAAGGACAGAGGATACTCTATTTGACAGGTATCCTATTATCCAGCAGAGTAAGCTACCACCAATATTCATTTTGGCTAGTTCATGTAGTATAACGGTTCTGTTCGCAATATCAAATGCAGATTTTAGATCAAGAAAAGTGGTAAAACTAGTAGAGGTGTGTGCAGTGAGAAAGGTGGAAATACAGTTCTGCACACTTTTACCTTTCATGAACCCATAGAGGTAGGGGGAAAGTTGGTGTCTGATTCTGTAGTACAGTCTGTTAAGCATCATTCTTTCAAAAGTTTTACAAAGACAACTAGTTAAGGAGATCGGCCTAAATGTATCAGGCTGTTGGGGCTTAGGGATAGGCACAATGAGACTATTGGTCCAGGAAGTAGGAAGAACGCCCTCAATGTAACTGAGATTATACAGTGCCAACAAAGGGTTATCAGGCACGTGCCTTAGAGTTCTGAGAATATCATAGGTTATACCATCCTCTCCAGGAGCAGTTGATCGACCTTTGGTTAATGCATTATCTAATTCATACTCGGTAAAGAGGCAATCACTCTCATCAATATTTTGGCTCATAAAATTAATCAGTTTCAACATTTCTTCAGAAGTACTCTCTAAATTTTTTCTAATATGAGATGGAAGGCTTTCATGCCTGGATGTTTTGGACCAGTCATTTATGAGGTCATTTGCTTTTTCAAGAGGAAAGGGATGAGCAACATTGCCAGTCTTTTTCCTGGTTATTTTATTTATACCTTTCCAAGCCAAACTCAAAGGGGTGGACCTATTTAATCCACTAACAAACTGTTCCCATTCCTGTTGCCTAAGTTCTTCCTTTCTATTCCTTGCATTTGTTAGTGCAGCTTGGAACGTTCTGAGCAGGTCTGGGGTTCTACATTCACGGTATGCTTTACCAATCCTCCTAGCTGCATGTGTTAGATTGCGTAGCTGTGGATCATTATAGTATTTACATTGGTTTTTATTGTTATTTATAGTGGAGGGTCTTTGTTTCCTATTCCTGCCCACTTGATCTGTGAGAACACTCTCAATAGTGGTAATTAAATCATCATTAAATTTTTGTGTGCCAATGGGCTCGTAATTCTTATACCATTGATCCAAGTGGTTAATAAAGTTGTCTCTGTGTTCTGGTTTGAGAATAAGTTTCCTCCTTCTGTATTTAGCTCCTTGATTGCTGGAGATGTGATCAAGATTGACAGTTGTTAGTCTTGGGAAGTGATCAGATAGAAGATCATCAACTATGACAGAGTCATGCATCGTATATGATGTATTAAATCCAAGACACAGATCTAGTATGCCACCATATATGTGAGTAGGCTCAGTAGTGCCCACAATTCGAACATTATCATGCTCATTTAGCAATCTCACTAGTTTAGTTCCATTGGTGTTTGTTATAGACCCACCAATATTCTTATGTCTGGCATTAAAATCTCCAAGAATGATGGTAGGTTCACTATTGATGCGATCTGGTAAAGCATCAGGTCGAAGCTGGTTCGCTGGGGCATAGAGATTAAAAATGTTTATGGAAAAATCGCCTGCATATACTTTGACACCATGATACTGCATGTTAACTCGACTCTGCAAGGAAAGGAGTGAATGTGGCAAGTTCTTTCTGACATACATCACACAACAGTTGGTTGACCTTAGGTTATAAGCTGCATATCCAGGCAAGTTTGGTGGAGGTGCTCCATCTTTCAATCTACATTCCTGCAAACAGATGACATCAATATTCTTGGTTGCACTAATATGATGTAAGTCAGGCAACCGCTTCCTGATGGAAGCAATGTTCCATGAAAAGATTTGTAATGTATCCATTGTAGTGAGTTATTACAATCTCTTGCTCATAAGATGGTAAAACTATTATGCTTTGACTACAGTGTGCAGACACTTAAGAGCAAATAGCATAGTTTGTACGTCTTTATCTTCAGGACCTTTATTATTAAGCATTTTTCGGCAGATCTGTTCAAGATGCTAAATTTTTTTCTGGAAATTTGTTATAATATGAGGAAGGTCAGGCGAATCCAATGCCTCTCCGGAGGATGGCACTTCTGGGTTAGTGCTTCCTTTAACACCTATCACCTTAACAGGTACCATGGTTACATTAGTGTTCTCTGTTTCATCATTCATTGCAGGTAGGTCCTGTGACAACAAATAGGCGAGTACACATACCTCCTGACCCCTCTCTCCTCTCTCCTCAACCGACCTCCTGACCCCTCTCTCCTCTCTCCTCAACCGACCTCCTGACCCCTCTCTCCTCTCTCCTCAACCGACCTCCTGGCCCCTCTCTTCCCTCTCCTCCGTAATAACTCATAATTACCCTGGCACAAAACACTCAGAATACTTAGTGAAAAATGCAGGTCCTAAACGGTGCAAATGGCTGCTGGAGTAACGAGTCTTCAGGCAGACGTGAAATGTAGCCCAACTTTTGGCAAATATTGCAGACTTCTTTTTCGACTTCTGCTGTCACGGTGGCAGACCTGAGAGTTTGTTGATCCTGTCACTGTTGTCACGGTGGCAGACCTGAGAGTTTGTTGATCCTGTCACTGTTGTCACGGTGGCAGACCTGAGAGTTTGTTGATCCTGTCACTGTTGTCACGGTGGCAGACCTGAGAGTTCGTTGATCCTGTCACTGTTGTCACGGTGGCAGACCTGAGAGTCTGTTGATCCCGTGTCTGTTGTCACGGTGGCAGATCTGAGAGTTCGTTGATCCTGTCACTGTTGTCACGGTGGCAGACCTGAGAGTTTGTTGATCCTGCCACTGTTGTCACGGTGGCAGACCTGTGAGTCTGTTGATCCTATCATTGTTGTCACGGTGGCAGACCTGAGAGTTCGTTGATCTTGTCACTGTTGTCACGGTGGCAGACCTGTGAGTCTGTTGATCCTATCATTGTTGTCACGGTGGCAGACCTGAGAGTTCGTTTATCCTGTCACTGTTGTCGCGGTGGCAGACCTGAGAGTTCGTTGATCTTGTCACTGTTGTCACGGTGGCAGACCCCTGAATTTGGTCTGATCTTCCTGTTACGATGGATACCTGGCCCCCACCCCGACCCTGGACCCCACACCGACCCTGGACCTCACATCTACCCTGGACCCCACACCGACCTTGGACCCCACACCGACCCTGGACCCCACACCGACCCTGGACCCCACTCCGACCCTGGACCCCACTCCGACCCTGGACCCCACACCGACCCTGGACCCCACACCGACCCTGGACCCCACTCCGACCCTGAACCCCACACTGACCCTGGACCCCACACCGATCCTAGACCCCTCATCATCCATGGACCCCCTGTGTATGGTAAACAACCAGGGGTCGAAGTACTGGTGTCTTGTACTCACCTGGTGATCACTAGATAGTTACTTCTAGTTAGTTGTTGTGGTTGTAACTATAATACAGAAAATTAGACTGGTACATTAAGATAATTACGTTAGCGTCTGGTGTTGTGGTGACGCCCAGACACTTTCCTCTAAGTGAAAGTGGCGGTGGTGGTGAGGAAGACAGGTGACCATCTCAACACCTGCACTCCTAACACATGTTACAGGACAAGATCTCACCAGGACATCATTGTCCTCCATGTACGAGACTAGAGCAAGACTCTCCTCCAGGCTGAGGGACTGACCACCTCAAAACTACGTCTTTAAGGGTGATGGACTGATGGCATGGTTTTCACGTTTCTAATGCTTCTGCTAACTCTTGTGTACTCGACTGAAGAAACCTGCTGTGTAGGCGAAACGTTTCATCAGTAATGACACCCAACTGTTGCACATGTGTTTTAGTCTTCACCTTGTCAGTATTTTATACCATTTTTCAACAGTCTGTAATAGTTTCTGAGGTGATGGCTACGATATTACTCTCACTTTCCTTGAGCTCCCGTGTGACAGTATCTGTGGTGTCTCCTGTGGGAATTACGAGAGTTCTGTCACAATCATCATCATCTTTGTCTGTAGAAAGTATTTTCTGGACTCTTTATCTTCACTCTGAGATGAGAAGATATTACAGAAGAGTGAGCAAAAGCAGTAGAAATGTGAAGACGCTGTCATCAGTCTCCATGGGGAAGTGGAACAGAATTCTTCCTCCGAAAACCACGGGACTAAAATGCCCGGAGCAAGGGGTTAGTAACTCCTTCTTCTGTAGACATTACTGGAGTTAAAAAGAGAAACCTTTTTTTTTCTTTTTTTGGGCCACCCTGCCTCGGTGGGATACTGCCAGTTTATTGAAAGAAGATGTCATCAGTCCATCACCCTTGAAAATGTAGTTTTGCGGTGGTCAGTCCCTCAGCCTTTAAAAGAGTTTTTCCTCTTTACATCTCTATTGCCTCTGCTCATTCTTCTGTACTCGGTACTGTGTATCATTCATGTTCGACAGAAGTAGCCTGCTGTGTAAGCGAAACGTTTCGGAATAAAGATTCACATGTGTCTTGTCAACCTGTTGGTACTGTACACAGTTTTAATGTTCGAATAAGTGAGATGTTACGCATTTACCAGAATCACTCTGACCACAACACCTACAACTATACGATGCAGGAACTAGTCATTGACGACACATACACAATCAGATCACATCCACAAAGAAAAAACTCATCAAACTAATAATATTTACTTGAATTTTGTGTCTTCTGTGTGATTTGATAAAGGCCAACAGAGAGCGAAGCGTTGTCCTCCTAGAACATTCTAGCAGCCAAGTATTTCGCTGTGTGTAGACCTTTATCAAGTCATACAGAAGACGCAGTACGCAGTAGACTCCACCTTCACATGTGTTTAATCACCTGGTCACGTAAACAACTTCACACCTGCGTGATCACCTCGTCATGTGAACACCGTCGCACCTACTCAGCCACCTGGTCACGTAAACACCGTCACATATAACTTAAAAGCTGCCAAAACAATGTGACCACAGAACACTCGTCATTCTGTGAATACGATAGTGTGCTTTTCCCTCGTCTCGCATTAATATAACAGACAGTTGTAGTATTACCTCAGGGCTCCGTCTTAGAGCGTTCACTCAGCTCCTGGCGCAGCTCTGTGGACATGTTTCTGTACCAGTGTTGTATTATGTATATATAAGGTGGTCAAGTTTATGCTCACTTCGTGAATATGGAAATGGTATACAAGACCGACAGGTTGATAAATAAGATACATGTGCAACAGTTAGGTGTCTTTATTCCGAAACGTCTCGCCTACACAGTAGGCTTCTTCAGTCGAGTACAGAAGAGTTAGCAGAAGCAGTAGAAACGTGAAGACGATGTAATCGGTCCATCACTCTTGAAGAAGTAGTTTGATGTGGTCAGTCCCTCAGCCTGGAGAAGAGTTTTGCTCCATAGTCTGGTACATCACTTCGTACGTGTTGCTAGAGTCAGCTCGAACCACATGCTTATGAGAGAAAGCCACATCTGAATAGCCTCTAGTTAGTGCATCCCGGACGAGGCTAGACGTATGGGGAAAGTCTTGCAGTAACCTGCTGACTTACTTCACCAAACTGTACATTGCTTATAGTTATTCGGCCCGTGAAGCGTCGCATCCTGGAGAGAGAACTGGGAAGCAGGACAAAATTAAGTCAAATTGCATGGGCTTTCTCGAGTTATCCTGGACTTTTATCCCTTGGTGTTAAAAGTCGAAATAAAGTTTTCCTCTTCCATAGGAGATCAGTTAGAAATTATTGAAGAACTATAGACGTTTCGTTCAATGAACCACACAGAGATGATGAACACCAGGGGTACCAGCACACACCCAGGGACACAAAGATGATGAACACCAGGGGTACCAGTACACACCCAGGGACACAAAGGTGTTGAACACCAGGGGTACAGCACACACCCAGGGACACAAAGATGATGAACACCAGGGGTACAGCACACACCCAGGGACACAAAGATGATGAACACCAGGGGTACAGCACACACCCAGGGACACAAAGATGATGAACACCAGGGGTACCAGCACACACCCAGGGACACAAAGGTGTTGAACACCAGGGGTACAGCACACACCCAGGGACACAAAGATGATGAACACCAGGGGTACAGCACACACCCAGGGACACAAAGGTGTTGAACACCAGGGGTACCAGCACACACCCAGGGACACAAAGATGATGAACACCAGGGGTACCAGCACACACCCAGGGACACAAAGATGATGAACACCAGGGGTACCAGCACACACCCAGGGACACAAAGATGATGAACACCAGGGGTACCAGCACACACCCAGGGACACAAAGGTGTTGAACACCAGGGGTACCAGCACATACCCAGGGACACAAAGGTGTTGAACACCAGGGGTACAGCACACACCCCAGGGACACAAAGATGATGAACACCAGGGGCACCAGAACACACTCAAGCACACAAAGATGATGAACACCAGGGGTACCAGAACACACCCAGGGACACAAAGACGATGAACACCAGGGGTACCAGCACACACCCAGGGACACAAAGATGTTGAACACCAGGGGCGCCAGCACATACCCAGGGACACAAAGGTGTTGAACACCAGGGGTACAGCACACACCCAGGGACACAAAGATGTTGAACACCAGGGGTAACACAAAGGTGTTGAACACCAGGGGTAACACAAAGGTGTTGAACACCAGGGGTAACACAAAGGTGTTGAACACCAGGGGTACCAGCACACACCCAGGGGCACAAAGGTGTTGAACACCAGGGGTAATATAATGGTGTTGAACACCAGAGGTACCAGCACACACCCAGGGACACCAAGGCTCTGAACACCAGGGGTGTCAGTGGAGCAGTAGTGACAAGGCTTGTCGGCAGTAATCATGAATAAAACTGATTACCAAGATAAGATGAAGAATCTCCTGAATGATATAGATATTCATCGCAGACTCAGAAAGAATGTCATTGATTCAGTTAATATTAACGTCAATAAAAGAATAAAACAAATGCTGAAAGGCAAAGATGAACTAATTAAAACAAGTTTATGAATACCATACCATCTTTACCATATATGTTTATGGTTTAAAAAAAACACATAAACCAAGTAAGCCATTGGCTCAGTTTCCTACAATTTATCTAAATGGCTAGTAGATATACTGAGCCCAATTGCTGGTATAGTTTCTAACTTTTATGTTAAGAATAATGTTGATTTAGTTGATAAATTAAGCACCATCACTGACTTAGGTAATTATTATTATTATTATTACAATCAAGGGGGAAGCGCTAAACCCGGAGGATTATACAGCGCCTGGGGGGGGGATGTGGAAGGCATTCAGGCTTAATTTGGGGAACTGGAGCACAGAACTTAGGTAATTAAAATATGGTTAATTTTGATGTAATTACGATTTACCATTGCCAAAAATCAATGAGCTTAATAAACTTTGTATAGTTTATGCAAAGTTTGTGTTTAATGGCGAGTTTTACACTCAGAAGTTTGGCATGGTAATGGGAAATCCTCTGTCACCAGTCCTCAGCAATTTATATATGGAATTTTTTGAAACCAGACTGCTTAACAGAATTCTTCCTGATAAAGCTAAATGGTAAAGATATAAACCATTTATTGCTTTAAATAGTTTTGCTCCATCCATAAAGTTTACTGTTATGTTTCAACAAAATAACTCATTGCCTTTTTTAGATGTTTTAATTATTGAAAGGATCCAAGAATTTAAATTTAAAGAACACATACACACAACATATAACTGCTCTTATGTTCACTGTTATTGTTCACATTATGACAATGTTAAACGTTGTGTGTTCTCAGTCATATTCTTGAAACTTCTGTACATTTGCAGCACAAAGTTCACAGATGAGAAAATGTTAAAGATTTATGAAACAGAGCATCATCTGAAATATACCCCCCTCCCCACCCCCCCCAAAAAAAAAAAAAAAAAAATAATTGATCATTTTTTTTAAACTGCGAGAAATACGTTTCACAATCCTAAAAAAAGAAGAAAGAAATACATTCATTTAAGAATATGTTCGTTCATTCTACCTTATGAAAATTTTCTTGAAATACCTTCCAAGATTAAATTACAACAACAAATTTGTCTGTCCACAAACAATATTTATGGTCACTATGGTGACGCTGAGCATCAGATATTAATTATTAAAGTCGTTCAGAATTAAGTTGAAAATTATTTAACGGGAATAAAATTTCCAAACTATTTTACACATAAAATCATCAACTTTGCTGCAACAATATTGCTAAATTTAGTTCTCCATCCGGTCGAAATTTTTTTGACCCGCCTTTGAGAGTCTGAAACTCGAACCCTGAAGATTCTGGAAGTTTTTCGTGTCACTCCAGGATGCCAATTATTCCAAGAACTTGGGCCTCGTTACCTCACATATTTGCTGACAATTTGAACCCGATTGGATGAGGCATTTTCGAGTTGTGAAGAAAATAATATCCATATGTTGTATACCTGGAGAGGGTTTCTGGGGTCAACGCCCCCGCGGCCCGGTCTGTGACCAGGCTTCGTGGTGGATCAGTGTCTTTCAACCAGGCTGTTATTGTTGGCCGCACGTAAACCGACGTACGAACCACAGCCTGGCTGACCAGGTATTGACTTTAGGTGCCTGTCCAGCGCATTCTTGAAGACAGTCAGGGGTCTATTCGTAATCCCCATTATGTATGCTGTGAGGCAGTTGAACAGTCTTGGGCCCCTGACACTTATTGTGTTGTCTCTTAGTGCACATGTGGCGCTCCTGCTTTTCAGTGGGCGATGTTGCATCTCCTGCCGAGTCTTGTGCTTTCGTAGGGAGTGATTTTCGTGTGCAAGTTTCGTGCTAATCCCTCTAGGATTTTCCAAGTGTATATTATCATGTATCTTTCTCGCCTGCATTCCAGGGAATACAAATCAAACTAACTTAAGCGGTTCCCAGTAATTTAGGTGTTTTATCGCACTTATGTATGCTGTGAAATTTCTTTCTACACTCTCCAGGTCTGCAATGTCGCCAGCCTTGAAGAGGGCAGTTAGTGTACGGCAGTATTCCAGCCTAGAGAGCACAAGCGATTTGAAGAGAATCATCATGGTCTTGGTGTCTCTAGTTTTGAAGGTTCTCATTATCCATCCTATCATTTTCCTAGCAGATGAGGTAGATACATTGTTATGGTCTTTGAAGGTGAGATCCTCTGACACTATCACTCCCAGGTCCTTCACATTAGTTTTACGCTCTATTGTATAGTTAGAATTTCCTGTTATTCCTCTATCACGCATTTTGTGCGCTGTTACAACGTGGTCGCACTTGTCGATGGCTTTTGCAAAGTCTGTGTATACTACATCTGTATTTTGTTTATCCTAGGTATCCAGGTGGGTGGTGATCTTTCATCTTAACACCACAGAAAACGACATTTTATTCATGACCAACTAAAATAAATTTTTCCATCATAGAAAATGATATTTGTGATATGATCAACTAAGTTAAATTCACTTGATTTACGTGCAGGGATTTAGTGTAAGTAAGTAAGTAAGTAAGTAAGTAAGTTTATTCAGGTAAACACAAATACAGTTACATAGAATTATCATACATAGCAGCATATGTGTAGGGAACCTAGGATAACCCAAAAAAGTCAGACAGAGTGACTTATTTCCATTGGGGTCCTTTTACCTTATTATTATAGTATAAAGGTTATAATATTTTCTTATTATTCTACAATGAAGATGGCCTGGTGGCCCGGTGGCCTGGTGGCCCGGTGGCCTGGTGGCCCGGTGGCCTGGTGGCTAAAGCTCCCGCTTCACACACGGAGGGCCCGGGTTCGATTCCCGGCGGGTGGAAACATTTCGACACGTTTCCTTACACCTGTTGTCCTGTTCACCTAGCAGCAAATAGGTACCTGGGTGTTAGTCGACTGGTGTGGGTCGCATCCTGGGGGACAAGATTAAGGACCCCAATGGAAATAAGTTAGACAGTCCTCGATGACGCACTGACTTTCTTGGGTTATCCTGGGTGGCTAACCCTCCGGGGTTAAAAATCCGAACGAAATCTTATCTTATCTAAAGTCGTCAGGTTATTTTCTCTTCATAACTCAGTCCTCTGAGACTAGTCTTGGTGCAAACCATTGAATCATTTCTTGTTTTCACATATGTGCAATTAGGTGAGGGCTCCGTGCTGGTGCTGCATATTCCATGATGTTTAGTTTAATATGTTTATTATGCACCCCATACCCATCCTGTGGGCGGTAGTCAAAAGATTACAGAGGTACATAATGGGCCCAGAGACTGGACTCCAAAGTTTTGATAGCTGAGCAAGTTACAAAGGTAATGAACTAGATCTGGTCATAATCATGACCAAGTTACAAAGGTAATGAGCTCCAGGTTGAGCTGGTCACACCCATGAATGTAATTCCATGATGGGTATAACATACGTCATGTAGATTGTCTTATAAGACGATTGAGTTTTCTGAAGGTAATTCAGATATTAGCTCTCCTTGCATATGCTTCAGATGCATTTCCATTCACGTACACTTCTAGAGATATGTTGGGCGTGATGCTCACTTCAGGATTTTTCTCTTTGAGAGATATATCTGCAGTTTCTCGTCTTTCAGTCCGTATTCCGTCTTTAGTAGCCTCTCTCCACCCCGTTTTCATTATCTTACACTTGATAGGGTTAAACTCAAGTAACGGTTGTTAGATTATTCTTGCAGTTTGCCAGGTTTACCTGTAGATTGTATCTATTCTCTTCAGTTTGTATTCTTCTAATTAGTTTTACGCCATCAGTAAACAATGAGGCACATGAGTCAATCTCCTCCGGTAGAGTATTTACAAATATTAAGAATAATACAGGGTCTACAACTGACCCTTGAGTAACCCCGCTTGTTACACGTTCCCATCCTGAAATATCTACTCTTACCATCATCCTCTATTTTCTGCTCGTTAGGTATTCCTTGGTCCACTGTAGGACTTTATCTCTTATCCATGTTTGCTCTAATATGTGAATAAGTGTCTGGTGAGGGTACAGTGTCACATTCTTTCCTACAGTCCAAGAATATGCAGTCAACCCACTGTTGTTTTTTCTTGCTTGATTTTCATTATCCTATCATAAAGATTGAGTAGGCTAGTGAGGCAAGATTTACCTTCCCTAAATCTGTGCTGGCTTTCCGAAATTGTCTGTTCCTCTGCTTGTATACTGGGATCCCGTTTACAGCTTTCCAGCTGTCCATTTCGTTTCCCGTCTCCAGGGACATGTTGTAGATCATTACTATAGAATTCTTCCGCTCCTTTCAGTGTCCATGGTGATGCCGTCAGGCTCCGTGACTTCTGACTTGTCTAACTCTTCTAGTAGATTCATTACTTCACACTTTGCTACACAAATTCTTTCCGATATATGTTTATTAGTTCTCTCAACGCTGAATTCTGGCACC
>NW_027200001.1:0-25480 GCF_038502225.1 Cherax quadricarinatus
GGGGAAGGGCAAAGAAGGCCGCAGACGGAGTACAGTCTAGGGGGTCAGAGACTACAAACCTCACTCAAGGAAAAAGATCTTGGGGTGAGTATAACACCAGGCATATCTCCTGAAGCGCACATCAACCAAATAACTGCTGCAGCATATGGGGGCCTAGCAAACCTCAGAACAGCATTCCGACATCTTAATAAGGAATAATTCAGGACCCTGTACACCGTGTACGTTAGGCCCATATTGGAGTATGCGGCACCAGTTTGGAACCCACACCTAGCCAAGCACGTAAAGAAACTAGAGAAAGTGCAAAAGTTTGCAACAAGACTAGTCCCAGAGCTAAGAGGTATGTCCTACGAGGAGAGGTTAAGGGAAATCAACCTGACGACACTGGAGGACAGGAGAGATAGGGGGGACATGATAACGACATACAAAATACTGAGAGGAATTGACAAGGTGGACAAAGACAGGATGTTCCAGAGATTGGACACAGTAACAAGGGGACACAGTTGGAAGTTGAAGACACAGATGAATCACAGGGATGTTAGGAAGTATTTCTTCAGCCACAGAGTAGTCAGTAAGTGGAATAGTTTGGGAAGCGATGTAGTGGAGGCAGGATCCATACATAGCTTTAAGCAGAGGTATGATAAAGCTCACGGCTCAGGGAGAGTGACCTAGTAGCGATCAGTGAAGAGGCGGGGCCAGGAGCTCGGACTCGATCCCCGCAACCTCAACTAGGTGAGTACAACACACACACACACAACACACACACACACACACACACAACACACACATACACACACACACACACACACACACACACACACACACACACACACACACACACACACACACACACACACACACATACACACACACACACACACACACACACACACACATACACACACACACACACACACACACACACACACACACACACACACACACACACACACACACACACACACACACACACACACACACACACACACACACACACACACACACACACACACACACACACACACACACACACACACACACACACACACACACACACACACACACACACACACACACACACACACACACACACACACACACACACACACACACACACACACACACACACACACATACACATACACACACACACACATACACACACACACACACACACACACACACACAACACACACACACACATACACACACACACACACACACACACACACACACACACACACACACACACACACACATACACACACACACACACATACATACACACACACACACACACACACACACACACACACACACACACACACACACACACACACACACACACACACACACACACACACACACATACACACACACATACACACACACACACACACACACACACACACACACACACACACACACACACACACACACACACACACACACACACACACACACACACACACACACACACACACACACACACACACACACACACACACACATACACACACACACACACACACACACTTGAAGATGTAGATCTGAGGTTGTCAGTCCCTCAACCTGGAGAAGAATTCTGTTCCATAGTCTGGTTCTCCACATTGTTTCAGACTATGAAACAGAATTCTTCTCCAGTCTGAGGGACTGACATCCTCAAATCTACATCTTCAAGGGTGATGGACTGATTACATCGTCTTCACTGCTCCTGCCTACTTTCTGTACTCGACTGAGGATGCCTACTGTGTAGGCGAAACGTTTCGGAATAAAGATGCCTAAATGTTGCCTATATGTTAAACTTATTTTATTATACAGTATTACCTTTGAATCTCTTCTATTAGAAGCCTGGGTTAGCCTGAGGGTGACCCGGAGCTAGGTTGGTAGCGCACTCAGCTCACACAGTGAGGTCAGTGGTTCGATCACCGGTACAAATGGAAACATTTGGGTGTGCTACCTTAAGACACCTGCTGTCCCTGTTCACCTGGCAGTAAATATTGTAAATAAGTTGTGGCATGCAAAGAATACGTAACCGTTACTCAGCGCATGGACACACTCTCATTGAAAGGCTATCTCCCCCAGCCAACGAACCAGGGGATTAAGGGTTGACGATGGGGCCCCGTCGCTCAATCAGTACCCAGGTTTCAGCCAATGACAAGATGGTTTTGGCAATCGCAGAGGTGATGTGGGTTCCACTCTCCTGTCTGCCCTTGTCATTCCCATTCTAGAGCTGGTTGAAGCACGGCCTGCTCTCTAGTGGCTTCTGTTCTGCCTTGCTTACCGTGGAGTGCACTAATACCTATCACTGTACATAGTGTATATAGTGTACATACTTCTGTTCTAAATTGGTGAAGTCAAAAGTTTTTCTGCTGTGTTTATTTTGCTCCCTTTACACCCAGGATAACATGCCTTTGGGACTCCAGGGTTGTAATACAAGTCTTAAAACACTAATTGAACAGAGATGGAGAATACAGTACATAAGGTTGGAGGGATACATAGAGATACGTACTGCTATATGTGTGTGTTTGTGTGTGTGTGTGTGTGTACTCACCTAGTTGAGGTTGCGGGGGTCGAGTCCGAGCTCCTGGCCCCGCCTCTTCACTGATCGCTACTAGGTCACTTTCCCTGAGCCGTGAGCTTTATCATACCTCTGCTTAAAGCTATGTATGGATCCTGCCTCCACTACATCGCTTCCCAAACTATTCCACTTACTGACTACTCTGTGGCTGAAGAAATACTTCCTAACATCCCTGTGATTCATCTGTGTCTTCAGCTTCCAACTGTGTCCCCTTGTTACTGTGTCCAATCTCTAGAACATCCTGTCTTTGTCCACCTTGTCAATTCCTCTCAGTATTTTGTATGTCGTTATCATGTCCCCCCTATCTCTCCTGTCCTCCAGTGTCGCCAGGTTGATTTCCCTTAACCTCTCCTCGTAGGACATACCTCTTAGCTCTGGGACTAGTCTTGTTGCAAACCTTTGCACTTTCTCTAGTTGCTTTACGTGCTTGGCTAGGTGTGGGTTCCAAACTGGTGCTGCGTACTCCAATATAGGCCTAACGTACACGGTGTACAGGGTCCTGAATGATTCCTTATTAAGATGTCGGAATGCTGTTCTGAGGTTTGCTAGGCGCCCATATGCTGCAGCAGTTATTTGGTTGATGTGCGCTTCAGGAGATGTGCCTGGTGTTATACTCACCCCAAGATCTGCCTAGCCATGCTAAGCGTTCTAGTGGTACACTCTGTAATCACAATTTTACTACATGTAAACCAAACAATAACCAAATTTCTGTAAACTCAGCATTGTAATCCTTATAGAGAATAAACTTTGAATTTGAATTTGAATTTGAATTTGAGTGAGGTTTGTAGTCTCTGACCCCCTAGACTGTACTCTGTCTGCGGCCTTCTTTGCCCTTCCCCAATCTTCATGACTTTGCACTTGGTGGGATTGAACTCCAGGAGCCAATTGCTGGACCAGGTCTGCAGCCTGTGTGTGTGTGTGTGTGTGTGTGTGTGTGTGTGTGTGTGTGTGTGTGTGTGTGTGTGTGTGTTTGTGTGTGTGTGTGTGTGTGTGTGTGTGTGTGTGTGTGTGTGTGTGTGTGTGTGTGTGTGTGTGTGTGACAAAAGACCACTGCTACCAGTTCTCTCTCTCCTGCTCATCATTTATCAACATAACTCGTTCTCTAAGGATATTGTTTTTCTTCCAACACTAAATCAACACTCTTGGCATCTTCCCAGTCAGCACAGCATGCTGGGTCATGACCTCTCTTGCTGGGTCATGACCTCTCTTGCTGGGTCATAACCTCTCTTGCTGGGTCATGACCACTCTTGGTGGGTCATGACCTCTCTAGCTGGGTCATGACCTCTCTAGCTGGGTCATGACCTCTCTTGCTGGGTCATGACCTCTCTTGCTGGGTCATGACCTCTCTTACTGGTCATGACCTCTCTAGCTGGGTCATAACCTCTCTAGCTGGGTCATAACCTCTCTTGCTGGGTCATAACCTCTCTTGCTGGGTCATGACCTCTCTTGCTGGGTCATGACCTCTCTTGCTGGGTCATGACCTCTCTAGCTGGGTCATGACCTCTCTTGCTGGGTCATGACCTCTCTTGCTGGGTCATGACCTCTCTAGCTGGGTCATGACCTCTCTTGCTGGGTCATGACCTCTCTTACTGGTCATGACCTCTCTAGCTGGGTCATAACCTCTCTTGCTGGGTCATAACCTCTCTTGCTGGGTCATGACCTCTCTAGCTGGGTCATGACCTCTCTTGCTGGGTCATGACCTCTCTTACTGGTCATGACCTCTCTAGCTGGGTCATAACCTCTCTAGCTGGGTCATAACCTCTCTTGCTGGGTCATAACCTCTCTTGCTGGGTCATGACCTCTCGTTAGGTCATGACCTCTTGCTGGGTCATGACCTCTCTTGCTGGGTCATGACCTCTCTTACTGGGTCATGACCTCTCTAGCTAGGTCATGACCTCTCTAGCTAGGTCATGACCTCTCTAGCTAGGTCATGACCTCTCTAGCTAGGTCATGACCTCTCTAGCTAGGTCATGACCTCTCTAGCTAGGTCATGACTTCTTGCTGGGTCATGAACTCTCTTGCTGAATCATGACCTCTTGCTGGGTCATGACCTCTTGCTGAGTCATGACCTCTCTTGCTGGGTCATGACCTCTCTTGCTGGGTCATGACATCTCTTGCTGGATCATGACCTCTCCTCTGGATCATGACCTCTTGTTTGGTCATGACTTCTCTTGCTGGGTCATGACCTTTCCTCCAGGTCATGACCTCTCTTGCTTTGTCATGACCTCTCTTGCTGGTTCATGACCTTTCTTCCAGGGCCATGACCTCTCTTCCAGCATTATAACCTTTCTTCCAGGGTCATAACCTTTCTTCCAGTGTCAGAACCTTTCTCCCAGGTGTCATGACCTTTCTTGCAGGGGGTCATGACCTTTCTTCCAGTGTCATGACCTTTCTCCCAGGGGTCATGACCTCTCCTTCGCGGTCACGGGTTCAGTTTAATGGTGGGGTCCTTTAAGAACCCACAATAAGAGAAAAACGGGAAAAAATCAGTCGAGGGTCTCGGGTACCAGTAGTCTCCTGCTTACATCTAAGATCCTGTCTCCTAATTAGCCTTGTGTGCTACTAGGCCTGTGCTAATTGGTTTTGTGTGCTAATTACTTTCATGTGCTAATTAATGCCATTTCTAGATATAGCCTTTTGACGTCCTTGTTTTTGACGTCCTTGTTTTTGACGTTCTTGTTTTTTGCTAGTCCTTATTTTTGACGTCCTTGTTTTTCTTATAGTCCTTGTTTTTGACGTCCTTATTTTTTATAGTCCTTATTTTTGACGTCCTTGTTTTTGATAGTCCTTATTTTTGACGTCCTTGTTTTTGACGTCCTTATTTTCTATAGTCCTTATTTTCGAAGTCCTTTTTTAGATAGTCCTTATTTTTGACGTCCTTGTTTTTTGATAATCCTTGTTTTTGACGTCCTTGTTTCTTGATAGTCCCTGTTTGTGGCGTCTTTTTTTATAGTCCTTGTTTGTGGCGTCCTTATTTTTTGATAGTCCTTGTTTGTGGCGTCCTTGTTTTAAACATTCTTGTTTTTGACGTCCTTTGACGTCATTAAGTATAGATGTTAGTTGTGGTGATGTACAGTGTCGTTGTTGTTGTCTCATCCTCCTCAGTTAACTTTTCTTACATTTACAGTCACTTTCACCCTGATTTGTACTTATTTCACTTATTTTTTGCTTAATTGTGTTGCTGGGCTTACTTTCTAGGTAATTTATTACTGATTGTACGCAGTGTATGCAATCACTGATGTATCTTATTTATCAACTTGATGAATAAGATACATGTGGATAAATTGGATATCTTTGGGTAACAGGTTTCTTCAGTAAATACTGGATAATATAACAGTGGAAGCAGTAGTAGTTGTTATGACGTGATCAGTCAGTAACACTAAGTGGGAGGTGGCTAGTCCATGGCTGGCCACCTCCCACCGAGGGTGACAGACTGGTTGTGTCAAAGTCTCGTCTACTGTCTACAGTGTTATATCCTCATGTATTCAACTGGAGAAACCTGTTATACAGGAGAAACGTCCCGTTAATAACACACCCAAGTGATGAATATGTCTGATTTTGTCGAATAATTCCTCTGTTTTTACTCTTAACCTTGAGTACTTGTCTCTTAGTTTTATTCCTCTATTATCTCTTTCTTAAGTTTTTCTTCCTCTTGTAGACTACAGTATGAGACAGTAAAGACAGGAGAGACCCACTGTTGTGATAGCCTCAACTCCAGGAGAGACCCACTGTTGTGATAGCCTCAACGCCAGGAGAGACCCACTGTTGTGATAGCCTCAACGCCAGGAGAGACCCACTGTTGTGATAGCCTCAACGCCAGGAGAGACCCACTGTTGTGATAGCCTCAACTCCAGGAGAGACCCACTGTTGTGATAGCCTCAACGCCAGGAGAGACCCACTGTTGTGATAGCCTCAACGCCAGGAGAGACCCACTGTTGTGATAGCCTCAACACCAGGAGAGACCCACTGTTGTGATAGCCTCAACACCAGGAGAGACCCACTGTTGTGATAGCCTCAACACCAGGAGAGACCCACTGTTGTGATAGCCTCAACACCAGGAGAGACCCACTGTTGTGATAGCCTCAACTCCAGGAGAGACCCACTGTTGTGATAGCCTCAACACCAGGAGAGACCCACTGTTGTGATAGCCTCAACTCCAGGAGAGACCCACTGTTGTGATAGCCTCAACACCAGGAGAGACCCACTGTTGTGATAGCCTCAACACCAGGAGAGACCCACTGTTGTGATAGCCTCAACACCAGGAGAGACCCACTGTTGTGATAGCCTCAACTCCAGGAGAGACCCACTGTTGTGATAGCCTCAACTCCAGGAGAGACCTACTGTTGTGATAGCCTCAACACCAGGAGAGACCCACTGTTGTGATAGCCTCAACACCAGGAGAGACCCACTGTTGTGATAGCCTCAACACCAGGAGAGACCCACTGTTGTGATAGCCTCAACACCAGGAGAGACCCACTGTTGTGATAGCCTCAACACCAGGAGAGACCCACTGTTGTGATAGCCTCAACACCCAGAAAGATCTTACCTCCTGTAATAAATCTCCGAATACAAAATTTTCCATTATAGACTGACGGAGAAATCAGAAACCATTAATCTTGATTCAGGATTTTCTCCCTTGCCACAACGCTTCTCCCTTCAATTCTCCTCTCTCGTTCCAGGTCGCAGCTCCTACGCTACGGATTTAAAATCAATCAGTCAATCACTTATTTCCTGCCACAGAGTTGACGTCCCACTCTCCTTGCTCCCTCCATCCCTCTCTCATCCTACCTCCCTTTATCCCTTCTTCCTAACTCACTCTCCCTATCTCCCACTTTCAGGGCACTGACCCCCAAGTATTCCAGACCGTAATAACCTAATCTTCAACCTCATTTGCATACTGGATGTTGGTGAAGGTGGAAGCAGTCAGCTTTTACCCCCACGTAATATGTGTTTTTTTTTTGCTTCAGTTCCTGTATATCGCTGCTAATTACGGTAGAAATATGATTATCATTACTGAGGCTTTAGTGCGTTATCTCGGACGCTTGCTTGCTTCCGTATTTTCACGTTGGTCGGATATATTAATGTATTTTAACGTATTAGAATGTTGTGATGGATAGATGTTAAGTTGTTGTTGTGGTGGTGGTGGTAATGCACTGAGTAATTACTGCTACTAATGCTGTTAATTTTGCTGTTGTTGTAGTGGTGTATTGCTCTATTTTATTATTGTTGCTGCTGCTTTTGATACTGCTTCTGCTGTTGCTGCTGCTACTGCTTGTGGTGCTGCTGTTGTTCCTGGTGTTGCTGGTGGTGTTGCTGGTGGTGTTGCTGGTGTTGCTGCTGGTGTTGCTGCTGATGCTGCTGGTGTTCCTGCTGCTTCTGTTGGAGTTGCTGCTGCTTCTGCTGCTGTTGCTGCTGTTGTTGCTGTTTCTGTTAGTGTTGTTGCTGCTGCTGCTGTTGCTGCTGGTTGTGTTGCTGCTGTTGTTGCTGGTGTTGCTGCTGGTGTTGCTGGTGTTGCTGCTGGAGTTGCTGCTGATACTGCTGGTGTTGTTGCTTCTGTTGGTGTTGCTGCTGGTGTTCCTGTGTTGCTGGTGTTGCTGGTGTTGTTGGTGTTGCTGGTGCTGCTGCTGCTGTTGCTGGTGTTGTTGGTGTTGC
The DNA here is from genome assembly GCF_038502225.1 of Cherax quadricarinatus. NCBI lineage: Eukaryota > Metazoa > Arthropoda > Malacostraca > Decapoda > Parastacidae > Cherax > Cherax quadricarinatus. The sequence goes on from NW_027200001.1 coordinate 8,231, forward strand.
TGGTGTTGCTGGTGTACTGCTGGTGCTGTTGTTGCTGATGTTGCTGCTGCTGTTGTTGCTGCTGCTGCTGGTGTTGCTGATGTTGCTGCTGGTGTTGCTGGTGTTGCTGATGTTGCTGGTGTTGCTGGTGTTGCTGATGTTGCTGCTGGTGTTGCTGGTGTTGCTGATGTTGCTGCTGCTGCTGGTGTTGCTGATGTTGTTGCTGCTGCTGGTGTTGCTGATGTTGTTGCTGGTGTAGCTGGTGTTGCTGATGTTGCTGGTGTTGCTGGTGTTGCTGATGTTCCTGGTGTTGCTGATGTTGCTGATGTTGCTGGTGTTGCTGATGTTCCTGGTGTTGCTGATGTTGCTGCTGCTGCTGGTGTTGCTGGTGTTGCTGGTGTTGCTGGTGTTACTGCTGTTGCTGGTGTTACTGCTGCTGTTGTTGCTGCTGTTGCCATTGTTACTGCTTTTGCTGGTGTTGCTGGTGTTACTGCTGTTGCTGGTGTTGCTGGTGTTACTGCTGTTGCTGGTGTTACTGCTGCTGTTGTTGGTGGTGTTACTGCTGCTGTTCCTGGTGGTGCTGATGTTGCTGATGTTGCTGGTGTTGCTGATGTTCCTGGTGTTGCTGATGTTGCTGCTGCTGCTGGTGTTGCTGGTGTTGCTGGTGTTGCTGATGTTGCTGCTGCTGCTGGTGTTGCTGGTGTTGCTGCTGGTGTTGCTGGTGTTGCTGATGTTGCTGCTGGTGTTGCTGGTGTTGCTAATGTTGCTGGTGTTGCTGCTGCTGCTGGTGTTGCTGATGTTCCTGCTGGTGTTGCTGGTGTTGCTAATGTTGCTGCTGCTGCTGGTGTTGCTGCTGGTGTTGCTGGTGTTGCTGATGATGCTGCTGCTGCTGGTGTTGCTGGTGTTGCTGATGTTGCTGGTGTTGCTGGTGTTGCTGATGTTGCTGTTGCTGCTGCTGCTGGTGTTGCTGATGTTGCTGCTGGTGTTGCTGGTGTTGCTGATGTTGCTGGTGTTGCTGGTGTTGCTGATGTTGCTGCTGCTGGTGTTGCTGATGTTGCTGCTGCTGCTGGTGTTGCTGATGTTGCTGCTGCTGCTGTTGTTGCTGATGTTGCTGCTGCTGCTGTTGTTGCTGATGTTGCTGCTGTTGCTGATGTTGCTGATGTTGCTGCTGCTGCTGTTGTTGCTGATGTTGCTGCTGTTGCTGATGTTGCTGATGTTGCTGCTGCTGCTGTTGTTGCTGATGTTGTTGCTGCTGCTGCTGTTGTTGCTGATGTTGCTGCTGCTGCTGTTGTTGCTGATGTTGCTGCTGCTGCTGTTGTTGCTGATGTTGCTGCTGCTGCTGGTGTTGCTGATGTTGCTGCTGCTGTTGTTGCTGATGTTGTTGCTGCTGCTGCTGTTGTTGCTGATGTTGCTGCTGCTGCTGTTGTTGCTGATGTTGCTGCTGCTGCTGCTGCTGCTGATGTTGCTGCTGCTGCTGGTGTTGCTGGTGTTGCTGCTGCTGCTGCTGTTGTTGCTGCTGGTGTTGCTGCTGATGTTGCTGCTGGTGTTGCTGCTGTTGCTGCTGCTGCTGGTGTTGCTGCTGTGCTGGTGTTGCTGCTGTTGTTGCTGCTGTTGCTGCTGCTGCTGTTGTTGCTGATGTTGCTGCTGCTGCTGTTGTTGCTGATGTTGCTGCTGCTGCTGTTGTTGCTGATGTTGCTGCTGCTGCTGGTGTTGTTGATGTTGCTGCTGCTGCTGTTGTTGTTGCTGATGTTGCTGCTGCTGCTGGTGTTGCTGATGTTGCTGCTGCTGCTGGTGTTGCTGATGTTGCTGCTGCTGCTGGTGTTGCTGATGTTGCTGCTGCTGCTGGTGTTGTTGATGTTGCTGCTGCTGCTGTTGTTGCTGATGTTGCTGCTGCTGCTGGTGTTGCTGATGTTGCTGCTGCTGCTGGTGTTGTTGATGTTGCTGCTGCTGCTGGTGTTGTTGATGTTGCTGCTGCTGCTGTTGTTGCTGATGTTGGTGCTGCGGCTGATGGGGCTGTTGGTGCTGCTCCTGCTGTTGTTGTTGCTGATGTTGCTGCTGCTGCTGGTGTTGCTGATGTTGCTGCTGCTGCTGGTGTTGCTGCTGTGCTGCTGCTGCTGCTGTTGCTGCTGATGTTGCTGCTGCTGCTGGTGTTGTTGGACGAGGTCTTGAGAAGCTGTCGAAGTCATCTCTCAACGGGCTGGAAATGAGTTATAATTTGTAAGATTATAAATTACCCCTAGGGGGTGTTATGTCAGCATATTTCATTCACTGATTGCTGACAAATTACGTACTTGTTTGGACTCAAAAGTCTGCACCTTACTGCCGACTATAGGTTGATTACAAACTCCTTGCGACTCAAGAACTGCGCAGTCCCCCGTACTTCAAGAAATTCGTAACCTACCTTGCTCTTGTAGCGTGAGCTATGGTGTTCTTCACACCTTCGACAGATATCGGTGACTTGATAGAAGCTGAAGTGTCCTTGGATGTCCACGTCTTCCATAGTCTAGGAATACGCACACTGGTACACTATGTTCCACAAGATTTGTCTTTATTGTTCACAATCTTATCACTAAAGAAGCTGATCACACTTCTCTGTAAGTGTTTATTGTGTTTTGTGAGACACTTTGCTCACACTAACGCACAGATCGTTCTTTGTTGGTTATCCTGGTGTCAGTGTCACTCTCAGTAGAGTCAAAAGTAATCTGAAGACGCCACAGCACCCCACGCCGTTACTCCCCTAGCACAAAGGAAAAGCAAACCTAGTACTTTTACTTCCTTGCCACTTCCTTCATGAAGCAAAGCAGAATGTTTGTTTCTTGTTGTCTTAAGCATGGACAACAATGTACACTATCTTTACCATGGTAATAAAGTGGGAGCAGGATTTTCCTTAATTGTCCTGCTAAGGTAAGAGATGAACTGTCTTTCATTAAGCTACACTTTGCAACACAGGACCGTAAGGAGCGTCGAGCCACGTCGCATACTCGTACTGCATCTGTTATCAATTACTCGCTGTAGCAGTAAACAAGATGCTTGCCCCTTCTGAAAGGGCTGGGCCCCTCAGGGCTGAAAGGAGCTCAAGGGGCTGAAGGGGGCTGAAGAGGGCTGATAACCCCCTCCTGGAGAAAATTTCTCCACAGGTGTTGCTGATGTTGCTGCTGCTGTTGTTGTTGCTGATGTTGCTGTTGGGTTGCTGGTGTTGCTGATGTTGCTGGTGTTGCTGGTGTTGCTGATGTTGCTGCTGCTGCTGGTGTTGCTGATGTTGCTGTTGGTGTTGCTGGTGTTGCTGATGTTGCTGCTGCTCCTGGTGTTGATGTTGCTGCTGCTGCTGGTGTTGCTGGTGTTGTTGCTGCTGCTGGTGTTGCTGGTGTTGCTGCTGCTGCTGGTGTTGCTGGTGTTGCTGCTGCTGCTGATGTTGCTGATGTTGCTGGTGTTGCTGGTGTTGCTGCTGTTGCTGCTGTTCCTGCTGTTGCTTCTGGTGTTGCTGGAGTTGCTGATGTTGCTGCTGGTGTCGCTGGTGTTGCTGATGTTGCTGCTGCTGCTGCTGCTGGTGTTGCTGGTGTTGCTGCTGCTAGTGTTGCTGGTGTTGCTGGTGTTGCTGCTGCTGCTGCTGTTGCTGCTGCTGCTGGTGTTGCTGATGTTGCTGGTGTTGCTGGTGTTGCTGGTGTTGCTGCTGCTGCTGGTGGTGTTGCTGATATTGCTGCTGGTGTTGCTGGTGTTGCTGGTGTTGCTGATGTTGCTGATGCTTCAACTGTTAATCTTGTGATGGTAACGTATCAAGTTGTAGTGGTGGTGTTGATAGTGGAGGTGGTTGTCGTAGTGGTGTTGATAGTGGAGGTGGTTGTTGTAGTGGTGGTGTTGATAGTGGGGGTGGTGGTTGTATTGGTGGTGTTGATAGTGGACGTGGTGGTTGTAGTGGTGGTGTTGATAGTGGAGGTGGTTGTTGTAGTGGTGGTGTTGATAGTGGACGTGGTGGTTGTAGTGGTGGTGTTGATAGTGGAGGTGGTTGTTGTAGTGGTGGTGTTGATAGTGGAGGTGGTGGTTGTAGTGGTGGTGTTGATAGAGGAGGTGGTGGTTGTAGTGGTGGTGTTGATAGTGGAGGTGGTGGTTGTAGTGGTGGTGTTGATAGTGGAGGTGGTTGTCGTAGTGGTGGTGTTGATAGTGGAGGTGGTGGTTGTAGTGATGGTGGTGATAGTGGAGGTGGTGGTTGTAGTGGTGGTGGTGATAGTGGAGGTGGTTGTCGTAGTGGTGGTGGTGATATTGGAGGTGGTGGTTGTAGTGGTGGTGGTGATAGTGGAGGTGGTTGTTGTAGTGGTGGTGTTGATAGTGGAGGTGGTGGTTGTAGTGGTGATGTTGATAGTGGAGGTGGTGGTTGTAGTGGTGGTGTTGATAGTGGAGGTGGTTGCTGTAGTGGTGGTGTTGATAGTGGAGGTGGTGGTTGTAGTGGTGGTGTTGATAGTGGAGGTGGTGGTTGTAGCGGTGGTGTTGATAGTGGAGGTTGTAGTGGTGGTGTTGATAGTGGAGGTTGTAGTGGTGGTGTTGATAGTGGGGGTGGTGGTTGTAGTGGTGGTGTTGATAGTGGAGGTGGTTGTTGTAGTGGTGGTGTTGATAGTGGGGGTGGTGGTTGTAGTGGTGGTGTTGATAGTGGGGGTGGTGGTTGTAGTGGTGGTGTTGATAGTGGAGGTGGTTGTTGTAGTGGTGGTGTTGATAGTGGGGGTGGTGGTTGTAGTGGTGGTGTTGATAGTGGGGGTGGTTGTTGTAGTGGTGGTGTTGATAGTGGAGGTGGTGGTTGTAGTGGTGGTGTTGATAGAGGAGGTGGTGGTTGTAGTGGTGGTGTTGATAGTGGAGGTGGTGGTTGTAGTGGTGGTGTTGATAGTGGAGGTGGTTGTCGTAGTGGTGGTGTTGATAGTGGAGGTGGTGGTTGTAGTGATGGTGGTGATAGTGGAGGTGGTGGTTGTAGTGGTGGTGGTGATAGTGGAGGTGGTTGTCGTAGTGGTGGTGGTGATATTGGAGGTGGTGGTTGTAGTGGTGGTGGTGATAGTGGAGGTGGTTGTTGTAGTGGTGGTGTTGATAGTGGAGGTGGTGGTTGTAGTGGTGATGTTGATAGTGGAGGTGGTGGTTGTAGTGGTGGTGTTGATAGTGGAGGTGGTTGTTGTAGTGGTGGTGTTGATAGTGGAGGTGGTGGTTGTAGTGGTGGTGTTGATAGTGGAGGTGGTGGTTGTAGTGGTGGTGTTGATAGTGGAGGTTGTAGTGGTGGTGTTGATAGTGGAGGTTGTAGTGGTGGTGTTGATAGTGGGGGTGGTGGTTGTAGTGGTGGTGTTGATAGTGGAGGTGGTTGTTGTAGTGGTGGTGTTGATAGTGGGGGTGGTGGTTGTAGTGGTGGTGTTGATAGTGGGGGTGGTGGTTGTAGTGGTGGTGTTGATAGTGGAGGTGGTTGTTGTAGTGGTGGTGTTGATAGTGGGGGTGGTGGTTGTAGTGGTGGTGTTGATAGTGGGGGTGGTGGTTGTAGTGGTGGTGTTGATAGTGGAGGTGGTTGTTGTAGTGGTGGTGTTGATAGTGGGGGTGGTGGTTGTAGTGGTGGTGTTGATAGTGGGGGTGGTGGTTGTAGTGGTGGTGTTGATAGTGGAGGTGGTTGTTGTAGTGGTGGTGTTGATAGTGGGGGTGGTGGTTGTAGTGGTGGTGTTGATAGTGGGGGTGGTGGTTGTAGTGGTGGTGTTGATAGTGGAGGTGGTTGTTGTAGTGGTGGTGTTGATAGTGGAGGTGGTGGTTGTAGTGGTGGTGTTGATAGTGGACGTGGTGGTTGTAGTGGTGGTGTTGATAGTGGAGGTGGTGGTTGTAGTGGTGGTGTTGATAGTGGAGGTGGTGGTTGTAGTGGTGGTGTTGATAGTGGAGGTGGTGGTTGTAGTGGTGGTGTTGATAGTGGAGGTGGTTGTTGTAGTGGTGGTGTTGATAGTGGGGGTGGTGGTTGTAGTGGTGGTGTTGATAGTGGAGGTGGTTGTTGTAGTGGTGGTGTTGATAGTGGAGGTGGTTGTTGTAGTGGTGGTGTTGATAGTGGAGGTTGTAGTGGTGGTGTTGATAGTGGGGGTGGTGGTTGTAGTGGTGGTGTTGATAGTGGAGGTGGTTGTTGTAGTGGTGGTGTTGATAGTGGAGGTGGTGGTTGTAGTGGTGGTGTTGATAGTGGAGGTGGTTGTTGTAGTGGTGGTGTTGATAGTGGGGGTGGTGGTTGTAGTGGTGGTGTTGATAGTGGAGGTTGTAGTGGTGGTGTTGATAGTGGAGGTGGTTGTTGTAGTGGTGGTGTTGATAGTGGAGGTGGTGGTTGTAGTGGTGGTGTTGATAGTGGGGGTGGTGGTTGTAGTGGTGGTGTTGATAGTGGAGGTGATCGTTGTAGTGGTGGTGTTGATAGTGGAGGTGGTTGTTGCAGTGGTGGTGTTGATAGTGGAGGTTGTAGTGGTGGTGGTGGTTGTAGTGGTGGTGTTGATAGTGGAGGTGGTTGTTGTAGTGGTGGTGGTGATAGTAGAGGTGGTTGTTGTAGTGGTGGTGTTGATAGTGGAGGTGGTTGTTGTAGTGGTGGTGTTGATAGTGGAGGTGGTTGTTGTAGTGGTGGTGTTGATAGTAGAGGTGGTTGTTGTAGTGGTGGTGGTGATAGTGGAGGTGGTGGTTGTAGTGGTGGTGTTGATAGTGGAGGTGGTTGTTGTAGTGGTGGTGGTGATAGTGGAGGTGGTGGTTGTATTGGTGGTGGTGATAGTGCAGGTGGTTGTTGTAGTGGTGGTGGTGGTTGTAGTGGTGGTGGTGATAGTGTAGGTTGTGGTTGTAGTGGTGCTAGTGATAGTGTAGGTGGTTGTTGTAGTGGTGGTGGTGATAGTGGAGGTGGTGGTTGTAGTGGTGGTGGTGATAGTGTAGGTGGTGGTTGTAGTGGTGTTGGTGATAGTGTAGGTGGTGGTTGTAGTGGTGGTGGTGGTGATAGTGGAGGTGGTGGTTGTAGTGGTGGTGGTGATAGTGTAGGTGGTTGTTGTAGTGGTGGTGGTGGTTGTAGTGGTGGTGGTGATAGTGGAGGTGGTGGTTGTAGTGGTGGTGTTAATAGTGAAGGTGGTGGTTGTAGTGGTGGTGGTGATAGTGGAGGTGGTGGTTGTAGTGGTGGTGGTGATAGTGGAGGTGGTTGTTGTACTGGTGGTGGTGACAGTGGAGGTGGTAGTTGTAGTAGTGGTGGTGATAGTGGAGGTGGTTGTTGTAGTGGTGGTGTTGATAGTGTAGGTGGTGGTTGTAGTGATGGTGTTGACAGTGGAGGTGGTGGTTGTAGTGGTGGGGGTGATAGTGGAGGTGGTAGTTGTAGTGGTGGGGGTGATAGTGGAGGTGGTGGTTGTAGTGGTGGGGGTGATAGTGGAGGTGGTGGTTGTAGTGGTGGGGGTGATAGTGGAGGTGGTGGTTGTAGTGGTGGTGTTGATAGTGTAGGTGGTGGTTGTAGTGGTGGGGGTGATAGTGGAGGTGGTGGTTGTACTGGTGGGGGTGATAGTGGAGGTGATGGTTGTAGTGGTGGTGGTGATAGTGGAGGAGGCGGTTGTAGTGGTGGTGGTGATAGTGGAGGTGGTGGTTGTAGTGGTGGTGGTGATAGTGGAGGTGGCGGTTGTAGTGGTGGTGGTGATAGTGGAGGAGGCGGTTGTAGTGGTGGTGGTGATAGTGGAGGTGGTGGTTGTAGTGGTGGTGGTGATAGTGGAGGTGGTGGTTGTAGTGGTGGTGGTGATAGTGGAAGTGGCGGTTGTAGTGGTGTTGGTGATAGTTGAGGTGGTGGTTGTAGTGGTGGTGGTGATAGTTGAGGTGGTGGTTGTAGTGGTGGTGGTGATAGTTGAGGTGGTGGTTGTAGTGGTGGGGGTGATAGTTGAGGTGGTGGTTGTAGTGGTGGGGGTGATAGTTGAGGTGGTGGTTGTAGTGGTGGTGGTGATAGTGGAGGTGGTGGTTGTAGTGGTGGTGTGATTCCTGCTTGAATGCTGTCTCACAGAAGATATAAAGTATGTCTCACTACCGTACATTACTCACAGTAAAGTGTGATATATACCTCACATTATTCAGAGGTACCAACCTCACCTCGTTGCACAAGTATGATATATACCTCACAATATTCAGAGGTACCAACCTCACCTCGTTGCACAAGTATGATATATATCTCACAATGTTCAGAGGTACCAACCTCACCTCGCTGTACATGTATGATATATACCTCACAATATTCAGAGGTACCAACCTAACCTCGCTGCACAAGTATGATATATACCTCACAATATTCAGAGGTACCAACCTCACCTCGCTGCACAAGTATGATATATACCTCACAATATTCAGAGGTACCAACCCCACCTCGATGCACAAGTATGATTCATACCTCACAATATTCAGAGGTACCAACCTCACCTCGTTGCACAAGTATGATACATACCTCACAAAATTCAGAGGTACCAACCTCACCTCGTTGCACAAGTATGATACATACCTCACAATATTAAGAGGTACCAACCTCACCTTGTTGCACAAGTATGATACATACCTCACAATATTCGGAGGTACCAACCTCACCTCGTTGCACAAGTATGATACATACCTCACAATATTCAGAGGTACCAACCTCACCTCGTTGCACAAGTATGATACATACCTCACAATATTCGGAGGTACCAACCTCACCTCGTTGCACAAGTATGATACATACCTCACAATATTCAGAGGTACCAACCTCACCTCGTTGCACAAGTATGATACATACCTCATGTGGCATGCAAAGAGTACGTAACCTTTATTCGGCGCATGTACACACCCTCATTTACAGGCTATCTCCCCCAACCAGCGAACCAGGTTGCTAAGAGTTGATGATGGGGCCCCATCGTTCAACTAGTGACCAGGTTCTAGCCAATAAGAAGATGGTTTTGGTAATCGCAGAGGTTATGTGGGTACCGCTGTCCTGTCTGCCCTCGTCATTCCCATTCTAGAGCTGGTTGAAGCACGGTCTGCTATCTTGTGGCTTCTATTTCTGCCTTGCTTACCGTGGAGTGCACTATACTTATTACTGTACATAGTGTACATATTGCTGTTCTAAATTGGTGAAGGATAATATAAGTCTAAACTTTTTCTACTGTTTATTTTGCTCCCATTACACCCGGGGTAACAGGCCATTTGGATCCTGGGTTGTAATACCTCACAATATTCAGAGGTACCAACCTCGCCTCCTTGCACAAGTATGATACATACCTCACAATATTCAGAGGTACCAACCTCGCCTCCTCGCACAAGTATGATACATACCTCACAATATTCAGAGGTACCAACCTCGCCTCCTTGCACAAGTATGATACATACCTCACAATATTCAGAGGTACCAACCTCACCTCGCTGCACAAGTATGATACATACCTCACAATATTCAGAGGTACCAACCTCACCTCGCTGCACAAGTATGATACATACCTCACAATATTCAGAGGTACCAACCTCACCTCGCTGCACTAGTATGATACATACCTCACAATATTCAGAGGTACCAACCTCACCTCGCTGCACAAGTCTCCCTCAACAATAAACTATAGGCAAGAAATAATTCCTGCAAGTCGGCCAACAATTCCAAATTGCTTTCTCGTAAACTCACCAACTTCAAATTTGAAACAAAAATTGAAATTTGTGATGTGACAGGACCACCAGGACCACCGGGACCACCAGGACCACCACCACCACCACCAGGACCACTAGGACCACCAGGACCACCTGGACCACCACGACCACCACCACCACCAGGACCACCAGGACCACTAGGACCATCAGGAGGACCACTAAGATCACCAGGACCACTAGGACCACCAGCACCACTAGGATCACCAGGGCCACCAGGACCACTAGGATCACCAGGACCACCAGGAACACCAGGACCACCAGGTCCACCAGGACCACTAGGACCAACAGGACCACCAGGACCACCAGGACCCCCACGACCACCAGGACCACTAGAACCACCAGGACCACCAGGACCACTAGAACCACCAGGACCACCAGGACCACCACCAGGACCACCAGGACCACCAGGACCACCAGGACCACCAGGACCAACAGAACCACCGGACCACCAGGACCACCAGGACCAACAGAACCACCGGACCACCAGGACCACCAGGACCAACAGAACCACCAGGACCACCAGAACCACCAGGACCACCAGGACCACCACCAGGACCACCACCAGGATTACCAGGACCACCAGGACCACCAGGGCCACCACCAGGACCACCGGGACCACCAGGACCACCAGGACCACCAGGACCACCACCAGAACCACCAGGACCACCACCAGGACCACCAGGACCACCACCAGGACCACCAGGACCACCAGGACCACCAGGACCACCACCAGGACCACCAGGACCACCACCAGGACCACCAGGACCACCAGGACCACCACCAGGACCACCAGGACCACCAGCAGGACCGCCAGGACCACCAGGGCCACCACCAGGACCACCAGGACCACCACCATGACCACCAGGACCACCACCAGGACTACCAGCACCAAGACCACCACCACCAGGACCACCAAGATTATCACCACCAGGACCACCACCACCACCAGGACCACCAGCATCACCAGCACCACCAGCATGTTACAAAAAACGCGATTCTAAAAGCTTAGAGATCTCCAGTGAATACTAGAAAGGACTGCCCTTCTAGCATCCAGCCTGTTACTGGGTTTTCGTAACAAGTAGTCAGTATCCTTGTCCAATTATCCATTAAAATTCAGTATGGTTCAATAGTGCTTTAGGATTACAACTGGTAGGCTACTAACTAGAGAAATTAAAATTTAATAAATTTATTAAGTAGTAAGTTGTCTAGAGGTATATTATCAAATTAAATTAATTACAGCAATCAAAATAAAATCAATCTCTCGAGTTCAATATTATTGTGCTGAAAGCACATATCACATTTATAATTCTTAAGTACCGTCAGGTACATTAACATTTAATAAGATATTACAAATATGTACAAGTAAGTGTGTGTATGCGTGTAAGTGCTCTTAAGTAGTTAGCTATGTCTCAAGACTCGAATAAGACTTAAACAAGTGACTGACAAAGTCCTCAAATAAACTAACTTCTTGACCGACTGGCAACCCGAACAGTCTGCTTGAACAACAAAGAATGCTAAGCCCAATAGCAATGCAATATCAAGCGACTGCGACACAGAATCAGGAACAAGGAGATAATATAACGACACTAAGTAGGGACCATCTGCAGATCCTCCACCAAAGTTACAAACTCCCTTAATACTGAATCTAAGTTCAGCATAGGTAAAACTGTGACTGTGACAATACACAGGAACCAGTACAAAATTAGGTCAGAAGCTATAGCTAAGGACCTGAGATACTCAGAGTGTCTATGTGACACACAACCTCAGTACAACGTCACGTCTATAAATGTTCTCACTAAGTCAAGAATAATGAGACAGACAATCTGTACAATGTTCTGTGAACAGCAGACTGTCTACAGCAACTAACAAGAATAATGAGACAGACAATCTGTCCAACCAGCAAGCGAGTCTCGAGCAGACTGAACTTCTTCACGAGAGGTGAGGACACCCCCCCCCTCGATCACGTGATAGCTACGTGGACAACTGCAGCTCAGAAGCCGGCAGTATAACGAGCGACAAGCGATAATTACAGTAGTTTGACAATCAAGCCTAACTGAGCACATTTTATATACATCCTAACAACATAAGCTAAATAAGAATATAACAGTCAAATAATAATATAAAGTCATACATTTACGATTTAGCTATTATCGCAAATATAAGCAATATAAAATTAAATGAAAAGGTAATATACATTACATATATACATAATAATCATTGTAACCCATTCAGGGGTTGCAACACCCCCCCCAACACGACAGAGGGTCGCACTAGGAGTTGCATGAATGTCTCACATTATTTCTGGTTACTCATATCAATATTATCAATATCAATATTAACGAGTCTCTCTTGTGCCAAGCACCTCTACAATTTCACAGCGTCCGTCACTAGGATGTACCCCTAGGTACTAGGGCAGTACACAGTATCGTATATCTTCATACTCGTGGTTATGTACATCAGTGTAGAGACAGGATAGCGCTGACAAGGATGGCACGTTGAGGCTCGATCATTGTAGAGAAGACTGCATTCCACTCTTAAGTAGTGGTTGTGGAATGCGAGGCAGTAAGAACATCTGAGTATGAAACAGCTTAAGGTGTGTAGTGAGGGGGGGGTCTGCGGCAGGACAGTGTTGCATCACGCAGTACCTCACCCACACCACACTACTCACTCAACACTCAGCTTGTTTCCTCCTCACACAACATTACTGTGAATATATAAATATAATAATTAGACATGACATGAGTATATATAGTTAATATGGGCTGGAGGGATTAAGTTACTTTACTGAATTTGACATAGCAAGTAACAAAAGGTATTTGGGCATAAAATTACGTTAATTTAATGTAACTGATAATTATTAAGGACGAGACAGAGCGTCGGCAATTACATTATAATGACCACTTATGTGTTTTATGCTAATAGAATAAGGTTGGATTCTGAGGGCCCACCTCATGATCCTAGCATTTTTACTTTTCATGGTATTAATATAAGTGAGTGGATTGTGGTCTGAAAAAACGTTAATTTTAAATGGGGAAGTGCCCAAATACACGTCAAAATGTTCCAAGGACACCACAAGAGCTAGAGCCTCTTTCTCAATAGTGGCATAATTTTTCTGGTGTCGTTTAAGCTTAGATGAATAGTAACATATAGGATGGAGAATGTCAGTGGATGTTGACTGTTGGAGCAGCACAGCGCCCACTGCATAACCACTCGCATCTATATGTAAAAAGAAGGGAAGATTGAAATTAGGACTCTTCAACACAGGAGCAGAGGATAGCAAGCGCTTCAACCTTTTGAACGAGTCTGAACAATCTCTAGTCCAGGTGAACTGAACTTTGCTACTAGTAAGCTCATAGTGAGAGGTGTAGGTGGAGTGTGCGCTGCTGGCTTGCCTGTCACTTGACACACGTGGCAACGTCGCACATGATCAGCTACTGTTTCCTTCATCTTTGGCCAAGTAAAATGTTTTGCCAGTTTACCGAGTGTCTTCTTGACACCCAAATGTCCTCCTATGGGACTATTGTGAGCAAAATCAATGGCTTGTTCACGAAATGTAACTGGTAACACAACTAGATTCTTGACTGTGGTAGAAACACTATCAGCTGACAACTTACATGTATTTTTCTCCATCAGTACACCGTTACTATAATAGTAACAATTATCGAGATCCTTTGCTTCACTCTCAGTAACTGCTATATCTCTCAGTCTTTCCAGTGACTGATCAACAAACTGATCCTTGATTAAATCATCATGAGTTAGAAATTTAACGTCAGTTGTGTCCTGACTAGGTTGATGACCGGGGGGAGTCAGTGTTAATGACCCTGGGCGCAGAGCGTCACTAAACAACATATTCAACCCCAAATCATTGTCATCCACTAACTCAACAGGAGACAAGGATGGTTGTTGAATCTTTGACATAGCTCTAGTAATTGCGCTGAGAGGAAATAAAATAGGTTTCTCTCTACAAGCTTCAATGGCATAATTATCATCAGTGTTATTATCAATCACAAGTGGTTCTTTACATATACCAGCATGAAGGATATCGTTCCCTATCAACAAGTCCACTGACCTGATGGGAAATACACCACTGGATATACCCACTGAAATATAACCAGTATAATAGCTTGTTTCAATATAAACTTTGTGCAGAGGCACTTTTATAACAGCCCCTCCATAGGCTTCTAACAATACATCTATCTTGCAATAGGTATCGTCAGTTATGGGCAGTACATCTTCTCTTAATAACGTGAGATAACTGCCAGTGTCTCTGAAAGAAATTATCTCAGTTAGATGTGATTCGTCAAATCCTACTTTATCTCTCGAAAAGTAAGGACTCATCGCTGAACGAATCTTTTCGTCAGATACACTTTCTGACGCTAGTCATCTATCCTGAGTAACATTATCTAAAACAGTAGGATAAGAGGAATTGCTAGGCTTTTGGTGTCTTTGTTGCACGGAAGAGGATACGACTTGAGTGGGGGCGCCAGCCGCACGACTGTTTCTCGTATCTCTTTCTAACTTATAGCAATACTCTCTAGTATGTCCTTTTCTGTTACAATAGGTACATTTAACTTTCTTCTTCTCGATACCAGATTTCTGTCTAGCCACAGAGACAGATTCAGGATTGTGAGTTTTCCTGGTAAAGGTACGAGAAGTTACAGTAGCAGGTACATCAGGCCGGCAATGAGCAGCTGATTTAGGTTGCCAACTTCTAGGACAATTTTTAGTTACCTTGTTTCTTTGTGTTTTAGTACGTACAAGTTTGTGAGAAATTTCGTAATTGTCTGCTAATGCTGCAGTTTCCAGAATATCTGAGGTAGTATGATCGATCAGATATTCTTGTATGTCAGGAGACATACAGTTGTTAAACTCTTCGTGTAGTAACAACTGAACAAGGCTGTTGTAGTTGTTACACTTGGCAGCTCTAGACCATCTCTCAAATGCAACTTTTTTCTCACGAGCAAACTCTACACAAGTTTGATCTTGTCGTCGTTGTAACGTACGAAATGCTCTTTGATAACTTACAGGTAACAAGTTATACGTCTCTAGAATTGTTTGTTTGACAGCGTCATAACTAATGTACTTAGCAAATGGTAAAGCAGCCGTACAAGTTTGAGCTCTTTCCGTCAAAGCAGTATGAAGCAATGTTGCCCAGTGCTTACGTGGCCAGTTCATAGCACGAGCCTGGTTCTCAAACACATCAAAATAGGTGTCTAAGTCACTTTCAAAAAACTTAGGAACCATAGATGCAGCTTTCTGCACATTAAATGTGTCCTGTGATATATCAGTCTGTTGTCTTAACAGACGAACATTTTCTCTTTGGAAATCTTCTTCGTTCAATTTCCTCTGTGCCTCTATTTGTGCAGTCTGCAACATAATGAGGCGTTCAAACCTCTCAAACTGTTCCTGAGAGATAGGACCAGTGGGTAATGGAGGAGTAGGGAAATTAACATGGTCTGGACGGTCCTTAGGTCGGACACTTGGTCCAGCCGTCTCTAGAGAGTCTAGATCTGGTCTAGGATAAGTAAATACAGGTGTAGCATACACTGTACTAGTATTAGGCTGTGTCATCCAACCAGCTACACTTTGTACTATAGTGTCAGTGAAGGAAGGAGCCAGCGAGAACTGAGCTACACTAGGCTCAGACACTAGGCTCACTTCTGCTCTAGTTGCTCTTTCTTCATTTTCAAATAGAGTCATACTTCCCAATTGTGACACTAGACTTTCTGAATCTGAATCATAATCAGACATCTCTGTATGAGCAGGAAACAATATATCTTTAATTAACGCTCTGACAGTTTCAGCGGTGTAATTCCTGTTATACGTCACACCGAGATACTTGGCTACTTGCCAACACGTCTGAAGTTTTAATGTACTTAACTCAGACAAAGTCAGAGTATCAATTAACTGTTTCACTTTGGCATACATCACGAAAATAATTGTACTACGAGAGAGTGATTATGGGAAACTATAATCCTAATAGGAATTTTAGTGTTGGTTGTCTTAGAGCTAGAACTCATAAACAGTATTTCCATCTCCTTGGATCAAGAGACTCAGTCAGGTACATACATCCACCTGGTATGTTGTACAAGACTAAACTCAAAGTCTTCAGATTAGGAAAGTACTCAAAGTGTTTGACCATAGAAGTACTAGTATGTCAAACTGGACAATTTCTCCAACACCTTGGATCAAGAGCCTCCCGGACAGGCCCCCATTTGTTACAAAAAACGCGATTCTAAAAGCTTAGAGATCTCCAGTGAATACTAGAAAGGACTGCCCTTCTAGCATCCAGCCTGTTACTGGGTTTTCGTAACAAGTAGTCAGTATCCTTGTCCAATTATCCATTAAAATTCAGTATGGTTCAATAGTGCTTTAGGATTACAACTGGTAGGCTACTAACTAGAGAAATTAAAATTTAATAAATTTATTAAGTAGTAAGTTGTCTAGAGGTATATTATCAAATTAAATTAATTACAGCAATCAAAATAAAATCAATCTCTCGAGTTCAATATTATTGTGCTGAAAGCACATATCACATTTATAATTCTTAAGTACCGTCAGGTACATTAACATTTAATAAGATATTACAAATATGTACAAGTAAGTGTGTGTATGCGTGTAAGTGCTCTTAAGTAGTTAGCTATGTCTCAAGACTCGAATAAGACTTAAACAAGTGACTGACAAAGTCCTCAAATAAACTAACTTCTTGACCGACTGGCAACCCGAACAGTCTGCTTGAACAACAAAGAATGCTAAGCCCAATAGCAATGCAATATGCGACTGCGACACAATCAGGATCAAGGAGATAATATAACGACACTAAGTAGGGACCTTCTGCAGATCCTCCACCAAAGTTACAAACTCCCTTAATACTGAATCTAAGTTCAGCATAGGTAAAACTGTGACTGTGACAATACACAGGAACCAGTACAAAATTAGGTCAGAAGCTATAGCTAAGGACCTGAGATACTCAGAGTGTCTATGTGACACACAACCTCAGTACAACGTCGAAAATCACAAAGTCTATACAATGTTCTGAGAACAAAGTTCTACAGAACTAACAAGAATAATGAGACAGACAATCTGTCCAACCACCAAGCGAGTCTCCAGCAGACTGTCAGACAGACAAGCTGTCCAACCAGCAAGCGAGTCTCCAGCAGACTGTCAGACAGACAAGCTGTCCAACCAGCAAGCGAGTCTCCAGCAGACTCAGACAGACAATGTCCAACCAGCAAGCGAGTCTCTAGCAGACTGTCAGACAGACAATCTGTCCAACCAGCAAGCGAGTCTCGAGCAGACTGACAATTTCACGAGAGGTGAGGACACCCCCCCCTCGATCACGTGATAGCTACGTGGACAACTGCAGCTCAGAAGCCGGCAGTATAACGAGCGACAAGCGATAATTACAGTAGTTTGACAATCAAGCCTAACTGAGCACATTTTATATACATCCTAACAACATAAGCTAAATAAGAATATAACAGTCAAATAATAATATAAAGTCATACATTTACGATTTAGCTATTATCGCAAATATAAGCAATATAAAATTAAATGAAAAGGTAATATACATTACATATATACATAATAATCATTGTAACCCATTCAGGGGTTGCAACACCC
>NW_027200002.1:0-25450 GCF_038502225.1 Cherax quadricarinatus
GGAGACTTTCTTTCCTCTGACAAAGAAAAGTTCTATTATTATTATTTTGCACACGGAACACAGGCCTATGATTCCCCTCTGGCAGTAAACTCTGCTAGGTAGTGCACACTAATTCTCCTTTTTTGACTCAGTATATAATGTTTCCGCCCAAGATTGGTTCCAGGCGCTAGAGGTATGTATCGTATAGGATTGATGGCACATAATTCTCAGCCTTCGACAAGTGTGACCATGGCGTAATAGCACACAAAATGCGTGCTAAAGGAATAACAGGAAAAGTCAGTCGATGGATCTATAATTTCCTCACTAACAGAACACAGAGAGTAGTAGTCAACAGAGTAAACTCCGAGGCAGCTACGGTGAAAAGCTGTTCCACAAGGCACAGTACTCGCTCCCATCTTGTTCCTCATCCTCATATCTGACATAGACAAGGATGTCAGCCACAGCACCATGTCTTCCTTTGCAGATGACACCCGAATCTGCATGACAGTGTCTTCCATTGCAAACACTGCAAGGCTCCAGGCGGACATCAACCAAATCTTTCAGTGGGCTGCAGAAAACAATATGAAGTTCAACGATGAGAAATTTCAATTACTCAGATATGGTAAACACGAGGAAATTAAATCTTCATCAGAGTAGAAAACAAATTCTGGTCACAAAATAGAGCGAAACACCAACGTCAAAGACCTGGGAGTGATCATGTCGGAGGATCTCACCTTCAAGGACCATAACATTGTATCAATCGCATCTGCTAGAAAAATGACTGGATGGATAATGAGAACCTTCAAAACTAGGGAGGCCAAGCCCATGATGACACTCTTCAGGTCACTTGTTCTATCTAGGCTGGAATATTGCTGCACACTAACAGCACCTTTCAAGACAGGTGAAATTGGTGACCTAGAAAATGTACAGAGAACCTTCACGGCGCGCATAACGAAGATAAAACACCTCAATTACTGGGAGCGCTTGAGGTTCCTAAACCTGTATTCCCTGGAATGCAGGCGGGAGAGATACATGATTATATACACCTGGAAAATCCTAGAGGGACTAGTACCGAACTTGCACACGAAAATCACTCACTACGAAAGCAAAAGACTTGGCAGACGATGCAACATCCCCCCAATGAAAAGCAGGGGTGTCACTAGCACGTTAAGAGACCATACAATAAGTGTCAGGGGCCTGAGACTGTTCAACTGCCTCCCAGCATACATAAGGGGGATTACCAACAGACTCCTGGCAGTCTTCAAGTTGGCACTGGGCAAGCACCTAAAGTCGGTTCCTGACCAGCCGGGCTGTGGCTCGTATGTTGGTTTGCATGCAGCCAGCAGTAATAGCCTGGTTGATCAGGCTCTGATCCACCAGGAGGCCTGGTCACAGACCGGGCCGCGGGGACGTTGACCCCCGTAACTCTCTCCAGGTAAACCACAACAAGGAACCCCCCTTGAACCCTTCTTGAAGAGGGGTATATCGGCAACACTTCTGCAAGTGGGAGGAGTCGATGTTGCTGACAGTTGAGCATCCAGAGCCAACTTCTATTACATGTAGAAAAATGTGCTCTTCATTTTAAAAGAAAAAAATGGTTTTCAAAATATTCGGAGCGCCACACGAACTCGAACTATGTTTGGACAGTTTAAGGGTTAAGAAAGTAGTCCCATCATCATGGAGTCTTCATTCCGTGACAACCTTCCTCCTCCCAGGCCCCTTTTTGTTACCACATCCTGTTCTGACCCGGCTTCATGATTGGACCATTCTTCAGACTCTTCCCGTACCCCTGTACTTTCTGCTGGTGACACCTGGTCACCTGCTCCAGGTGCTGAGGCTCTGCCTGTTTCTTTTAGTGCCTCTGGCTCTTGCATGCCTTTAACCATGCATCTGGCTTCCCTGAATACAGTGCGACGATTTTTGGACCACCCACCTACCTCCCGTTGGGCTGCCTGTGGTGAGCCTAAATGTTCCAGACCATTTACTGATGACGGTTGTTTGATGTTTATTCATTCTATCCAAAAATGACGTACATAAGATAAGATTTCGTTCGGATTTTTAACCCCGGAGGGTTAGCCACCCAGGATAACCCAAGAAAGTCAGTGCGTCATCGAGGACTGTCTAACTTATTTCTATTGGGGTCCTTAATCTTGTCCCCCAGGATGCGACCCACACCAGTCGACTAACACCCAGGTACCTATTTGCTGCTAGCTGAACAGGACAACAGGTGTAAGGAAACGTGTCGAAATGTTTCCACCCGCCGGGAATCGAACCCGGGCCCTCCGTGTGTGAAGCAGGAGCTTTAGCCACCAGGCCACCGGGCCACCACCCACCAGGCCACCGGGCCACCCACTTCCTTTAGGCACCATGTTTGCAAGTACACAGTGGCCTAAATTCTTTTTCCTGCAACTGACACCTCCAACTGATTATCTTTCTGACCATAGTATTGGTAAAGCTCTGTTAGGACATGTTGGCCAAAATATATCGCTCTTCAAAGTGGTGTGCACATCATTATAATTCAGAATGCAGAACAAGCTCATGATCTTCCCCATATTACTTCCATTGATAACATTCCAATCACAGTTCACAAGCATGCTACTCTCAATACCTGCAGTGGTGTGGTAGTTTTACTGCATACCAAATTACAGAGTGATTTTCTGTCTTGTAGTGATATTTTGGAGCAATTAGCCTTCAGGATCTTCCTGTTCTCAAAGTGTATACATATGTCCTGAGGTGCTTTCCCAGTAACATCGCCTGCTTAACCTTTGACTGCCTTGAACTCCTGTCCTCCATTTATATAACAGGCTATCGTCTAGAGATCCGTAAAGTGGTCCCTACTCCCCAACAGTGTTGAAATTGCTGGTGCTTTGGACACCCCATTAAATACTGCAGATCTGTGGTGCCGCAGATCTTGCAGTCTTCCCCCCCCACTTCTCTCACTTACAATGAACCCCATCCTTCTTTTTACTGCCATTATAAGGTCTATCGTAATGAACAAGAAATCCCTTGTCTTAAGGAAAACGAAGGTCTTGCTTATGCTATGCCTATCTCTCAGCTCTGCTTTCAGAGGAATCTTCCTTGTATCCCTTATTCACAAGTAGCTAGGATGCCTCCAACATTGGTGGTCCCCCCCCCTACCAACTTCTCTGATGTTGTGTCTTCTGGGGTCACCCGTCTCTAATTCTTTCGCGGTTTTACCCTCTGAAACCCCCACCTCCTTACCTACTTCTACCTCTTCATCTTCTCACCTGCTAGTTTCTCAGTCTGCAAGGCCTTACACGTCTGCATCTTCTTCGCGCCTATCACCTGCGAAGCTGAACCTGGCTCATAAGCCCAAGTCTCTTTTCAGTCCTCCAGTATTTACAATTCTCCCAACAGTTTTCCTTTTCAGCTTCGGTGCCTCATTCTCACCCCCTTTCTAACTCTCACATGGAGGTGGAGGTTCACCCCCCTCATGTGGTCCCCTCTTCTGTTCCGTCCCCCAGACTTCTTCCCCAGTTACCTTCCAACCTCCTTCCTCTCCTGATCAACCACAGGACTCTTCTGTCCCTGCCAGCACAGCTCTCCAGGTTCATACTCCCCTCCCTTCTCAGACCTCTTTGGTTCCCTCCATAGTCTCTCTGATCTCTACTTGCTCTACCTCACCTGTCTCTGAAGTCATCGTATCAGCATCTTCCTTATCCACTGAGACACTTGACTATCTCTTACTTAACTACAGAGACAAAACCCTCAATGGACACTGGCATGCCTCCTTCTACCCCTTCTTATTTTTCACAACCCTCGCAGCAATCTTTTTCTTTGCAGCATTCCAATTCCTCCTTGCTTACATGTTTTCTGTTGCCTCCACACATGGACTTCACTGACCCTAATAGCCCATAGATTTTATTGCTTCTTACTGTTTGGCAATCGGGTCTCCCTCCACATTCGCGAGGGTTAGGAGATCAAGAACCTCACGAATGTTGAAAAATGGCAAGTTTGGTGCACAAATACATTGTAGGGAAATATAATAATAATAGTATTTACTTAGCCTAACAATACTGCTTTCTTAACCTACTGAACCATGAACAATCATAAAACACATGAAAACATCATAAAATATTGTACTAGTGCTAGCCCTTTGGTAAAGAAGGCTAGAAAGACTATAGAATTCAAGAACTCATAGCAGAGTACCAAAGTGGAGGAGGAAGAGAGAGGGGAGAATGTGCCTTCTTCAGTGATTCTACAATATGTAAGATACTAAAGCAGCACAAGTTGATAAAGGCTATAGTGCCAGCCAGTGATAAAGTGTAGCTTTAACAGTGTAGAAAGTAAGTTAAGCAATTAATCAATAGAAAAAAGGACAGCACAAACCTTACTCCTCCATTGTTGTTGGAGTTATACAGGGCTATTGACAACACTGTGGCCTTCACCACCACTATGTACGGCTTATGCTCTCAGTGGCCCATATACACTCAACACCACCACCACCACTCGAGATACATGATGACATATTTTATTCATTCTAGAGTATATGTCATGTTTCTATGTTATTAATAGTTTATGTCATATTAGATCAACTGTGATAGATAAATAAGCTGTAGAGTTGATGTTAAAGGACTATCTTGTCCTGTTTCCAAACAAACTCTGCTGCCGCCACAATTCCTAACATGCGTAATGACATATTTTAAGTATGATTGGGCGGCTGAGCATTTGCGAATGTTCGGGGCCCATGAAAGTGGAACTTGCGAATGTGAAGGGAGACCTGTACCTGTCTTTGTGAATAATGATTTATGTACAATGGAATATTTATGGCCTCCGGTAATCAGGGAGAGCTCCAGGTGTTGCTCTCCCAGTTTTCCCTAATATGTGTTGGGTTACAAAAGCCCAACCTCTTCAAGGGACGCTCCTTGGCGTGGTGAAGAGGCTCTTGGTCTGAGGAATTAGACCTGTCGGTCTCCTTCCTCAGACTGAACCTAATTACCCCCCCAATCCCCCCTTCCCTATCCCATCCTCCCCCCATTTTCCTTTCTTCCTCCTCCTCCCCACCCCTCCCTTTTGCCCTTCCTCTTTTTGACCTTTGGGATTTTTCCCACAGGCACATTAGTTCCTAGGTAGGGGAAAGGGTACCAGGGTCCATCCCATTCCATTGAGATTCTTGGCGGTGGCGTAGTTTGCTGTGGAATCTGGATCGCCTGGGGATGTCCCGATCCCTTTCCGGTATCCCGGAGGGTGGCTTTGGGCGACGGGTGTATCTCTGGAAGCCACCTTTCGGATTCCAGGGGGTAGTGGCAGAAGGTTGCTATCCCAGATTACTGGTTTACTGGCATGAAGGGTAGGGTATGGCACGGGTTCCATGCTGCATCTGCGCTACTTGTGGTGCGGAGGGAGATTTCTGGCCCTTTCATTCCTCCTAGGAACTACCCCTCCCTGGTCCCCCCTTTTTTTATTCTTTTTTTTTCTTAAAAACAAAAAGAAAGAAGTAACCTAACCATGGAGTACCCAATCCATGACCCCACTACCCCCAGGCCCCTTATTGTTACCGCACCCCGTTCTGACCTCGCCTCATCTTTTGGCCACTCTTCCGACACTCCTAAGGCCCCTGTACCTCTTGCTGGTGCTGTTTCATCACCCGCTTCAGGTGCCGGGGTTTCGACTGACTCCTTTGATTTGTCTGACCTCCGCTCTCCTTTGGCTATGCTTCCACCCTCTCCCTCTATGGTGCGGCAATTTTCGAATCGCCAGCCCGTCCCACATCGGACTGACTCTGGTCCCACTTCTAAATGGCAATGACAATCTCCTGATGATGTTACTTCGTTACCTTCCCATTCTACTCGGAAAAGACCAACACGTCATGCACTCCCTCTCCACACTCAGTTTTGGACCACACAATGGACTAAATTCTTTAAGACTGACTTCTTCTACTGCCTATCTTTCCGACCGTAGTATTGGCAAAGCGCTCCTACGCCATGTTGGTAGAGATATTTCCTTTCATGCTCTTAAGAGTGGTACGCACATCATCACAGTCCAGAATTCTACCGAAGCTCATGATCTTCCTCTTCTTTCACATATCGATACTATTCCTATCACTTTCGAAAAACATCATTCTCTCAATTCTTGTAGTGGTACTGTTACTCTGCCCCATACCTTAGTCCAATAGAATTTCCAGACATGTGGCAATGACATTCTCGAGCAGCTGGCACTCCAAGATCTCCCAATTCTCAAGGTAAACACTTATGTTCTTCCTGGCCGCGGGCAAAGACAATACCCTTGCAATGTTGCTCGTTTAACTTTTGACAGTCGTGAACTCCCATCCTCTTGTTTATGTAGCAGGACATCGGTTACAAGTTTGGAAGGTGATCCCTACACTGCAACAGTGTAGGAATTGCTGGCGATTTGGCCACCCAGCAAAATATTGCAGATCTATACCCGAATGCCCAGTCTAATACATCTTGCAGTCGACCTCCCTCTTGCCTTAATTGTCATGAGGCTCACTCTTCGTACTCTCGCCATTGCCAGGTCTACTTAAATGAGCGGGAAATTCATTACCTCAAAGAGGCAGAAGAGCTCCCTCATGCTATTGGAGTTTCTCATCTCCACCTCCAAGGGAGACTACCTCGTGTTTCTTATTCTCGCATTTCAGAATGTCCCCCCACTTCTGGGGTCCCATCTTCTGCAGCCTCCTCTGCGGTTGCCAGTCCCATAGTCACTCCTGTATCTAATTCTTTTGCTGTCCTGGGCTCAGATGTCCCTACTTCAACACCTCAGTCTGTTCTCACTTCTTTGTGTTCTCCCTCACAAACCCCGGTATCAACAAGACCTCATACAACCCCTCCTCCCAATCGTCCCTCAACTTCTCAGAAGTCTAAAAAATCTCCTTTAACCCCTCCTTCCCTTCATCCATCTCCACATTTTACCTTCCCGGTCTCTGTACCTGGGTCTTCCCCTTTCACTGGCTCTGTTACAAGTGTGGAGGTTCATCTTCCTCCCCTGTCCCCTCCCAAGTTTCTTCCTCTTCTGCCGCCTCCCAGGTTTCTGCCTCTTCTGTCCCCTCCCACACTTCTCCAGTTCCCTCCACCCTTTTGCCCCCCTCCCTACCTTGGTACAGTACATTACAGTTCCGATCTTTACTCAAACTCCTCCTCCCTCCATCTCCGATATTGTCTCCCATACGACGTCTCTGAACTCCAAAACACTTGAAGCAATCTCTGAATATATTGCAGAGACCAAACCATCAATGGACACTGATCCACCCTCTGTTCCTTCTCTTTCCTCTTCTCCATCTGCGCAACTCCTTTCTTCACAGCACACCATTCCTTCGCTGCTTGAACGTTTTCCACTGCCACCGCATGTGAACTTTTCTAACCCCTCTAGTCCGTAAGTACCCTTACCTGCGGATTTCTAGTATCTTTATCGTTGCCAATCATGGCCTATTTACAGTGGAATATAAGCAGCCTCAGGGGTAATCGGGGTGAGCTTCAGACGTTGTTTTCCCAATTTTCCCCTGTTGGTGTTTGCTTAAAAGAACCAAAATTACACTCTGCTGTTATCTATCCCATCTCAGGCTATAATTTATTGTATTCTTCGGATCCTTTTCCTGATGGGACCTTTAATGAAAGTGCCCTTCTTCTACGCACTGATATTCCATACCATCAGCTATTTGTTCATAGTTTGCTGCATTACACGGCAGCCCGTATCCACCTGCATAGGTGGTATACACTCTGTTCTTTGTATCTCTCTCCTTCTCGAGCATTATCTATTCCTGATATTGCCTTTCTTGTTTCACCATTGCCGCCACCATTTCTGTTACTTGGCGATTTTAATGCCCATCATTTCCTCTAGGGGGTCTCACTGTGATTCCCGTGGCATTCAGCTTGAGGCTTTTCTTGCTTCCCACCCCCTCCATGTTTTAAATACAGGTACTCACACCCATTTTGATCCTTGTACTCATACACGCTCTTGCATCGATCTCTCATTCTGTTCTTCCTCTGCCGCCCTAGACTTCACCTGGTCTATTCTCCCGGATTTACATGACAGCAATCATTTTCCAATCATTCTTACTTCCCCTTCATATTCACCACCTTTTCGTAACCCACGCTGGCAATTTGATCAGGCAAATTGGGATCTTTACTCACAACTAACTGTTTTTAGTGAGATTCCTTCTTCGTCCTCCATTGATGAGCTTTTACACCTCTTCTCTTCCTCAGTTTTAACTGCAGCTTCTCATTCTATACCCCAAACCTTGGGCAGGCATTCTCAGAAATGTGTACCTTGGTTGTCTCCTGCTTGTGCTCGCGCAGTACGTTTGAAACGTGCTGCGTGGGGCAAGTACCGGTATAATAGAACCACTGAGAGACTTCTTGATTTTAAGCAGAAGGTTGCAATCGCTCACCATGTCATCCGTGACACTAAACGCACTTGCTGGCGAGATTATGTCCCCACCATCACCTCTGCTTCCTCTATGAGTGCAGTCTGGAAAAAAGTATGAAAACTGAGTGGTAAATATTCTCCTGACCCGGCTCCTATTCTGCAGGTTGCCGGTGTTAATATAGCAAACCCTCTAGCTGTTGCCATTGAAATTGGCAATCATCTGGTCCATATTTCTCTGGGGCTCCATCTTTGCCCTTCGTTTCTTTCCTCAAAGTCTGCCAGAGAGTTAACACCCTTGGACTTTTCTTCTCTCAGAGAACAATATAATGTGCCTTTTACACAGCAGAAACTGGAGGCAACACTCTCAGCTTGCCCATCATCGACAGCTGGGCCCGACAACTTTCATATTCATATGTTACAACACTTACATCAGTAAGCCCGTGCAGTCCTCTTACGCCTTTTCAATCTTATTTGGTCACAAGGAGTTCTTCCACAGCTGTGGAAATCTGCCATTGTTCTCCCTTTCCGCAAACCAGGTACTACGGGACATGAAGCCTCCCACTATCGTCCCATCGCTCTTACCAGTGCAGTTTGCAAAGTGATGGAACGTCTGGTAAATAGACGTTTAATGTGGTATTTAGAGACACACAGTCTCTCCACTCATCAATATGGCTTTCGTAATGGCCATTCTACCATAGACCCCTTACTACATTTGTATACATATGTTTGTAATGCCTTTGCGAATAGCCACTCGGTTATTGCCATATTTTTTGACCTTGAGAAGGCACATGACACAACTTGGATGTATAATATTTTGCCCCAAGCCCACTCCTTAGGCCTCCGAGGCAATCTACCATCTTCCCTTAAGAACTTTTTAACTTACAGACATTTCCGTGTTCAAGTCAATAATGTGCTCTCCCTGAACTTTATCCAAGCTGAAGGTGTCCCTCAGGGATGTGTTCTGAGCACAACACTTTTTCTCCTTGCTATAAATGATTTGGCCTCTGTTCTTCCATCCAATATTTGGTCATCACTCTATGTCGTTGACTTCGCTATTGCTTGTGCAGGCGCTGACTGTCACCTCATTACAGTTTCTCTCCAGCATGCAGTCGACCATGTTTCCAATTGGGCCACCACACATGGGTTTAAATTTTCCAGTACCACTTACCAAATTACTCTCACTAGACGCTCTGTCATCTCCGATTATCCTTTGTACCTCTATGGCTCCCGTATCCCTGAACGTGATACAGTCAGGTTTCTAGGCCTTCTCTTTGACCGTAGGTTATCCTGGAAACCCCACATTGCCTATGTAAAGGCAACTTGTCACATCTGGTTGAACCTTCTTAAGACCCTTGCTCATCTTTCATGGGGAGCTGATCGTCGAACTCTCCTTCACCTACATTCAGCCCTCATTTTATCAAAACTCGATTATGGTGACCAGATCTATTCAGCAGCCTCTCCTGCTACTCTCTCTAGCCTTAACCCATCCATCACCACGGATTACGTTTATGCCTTGGTGCTTTTCGCTCTTACCCTGTTGAGTGCCTCTATGCAGAAGCGAATGTTCCATCCTTGTCTGATTGCCGTGATGCCCATTGCCTTTGCTACTATGTGCACTCTCACGATCTCCGCAATCCTTCCATTTATAGAATGGTCACTGATATAAGTAGACATTGTTTATTTGTTCGCTGACCCTGTTTGCTCCATCCCTTCTCTCTTTGCCTACATTCCCTCTTGTCTTCCCTTCAGTTACTGCCTTTATATGTTCATGTAGCATCTCACTTTTCCCTACCCCCCTGGGAAGTTCCAGCTGTTTGGGTCTGTTCTTTCTCACTCCCTTGCTCGAAAGCCCAACTGCCTACGGTGGCTTCCCACTCTCTTTTTCTTGACCACTTCCACTCTCATTCTCATGCCATCACCGTGTACACAGATGGCTCTAAATCTTCTGACGGCATTGGATTCGCAGCAGTGTTTCCAGACAGCATTGTGTGAGGGGATTTACTATCTTCGGCTAGCATTTTTACTGCTGAATTGTATGCCATTCTTGCAGCACTTATTCGTATCACTTCTATGCCTGTGTCATCATTTGTGGTTGTCTCTGACTCCCTCAGTGCTCTACAGGCTATACGGAAATTTGATACACCTCACCCCCTAGTTCTCCATATCCAACTTTGGCTATGCCGTATCTCTACCAAGCATAAAGATATTGTTTTTTGTTGGGTCCCTGGTCATGTTGACGTACAGGGCAATGAACAGGCAGACACTGCTGCACGGTCAGCAGTACATGACCTACCAATTTCATATATAGGTGTTCCATTTCTGGACTATTTTGCTGTATTTGCTACCCACCTTCGCACCCGTTGGCAACAACGTTGGTCTGCTCTGCTCAATAAACTTTGTTCTATTAAACCGAGTATAGGTTACTGGCCATCTTGTCACCAGTGTCGAGGTTGGGAGACTACTCTCTCCTGCCTTCACATTGGCCATACTCATCTTACTCATGGACATCTCATGGAGAGGCGCCCTGCTACTCTGTGAGAATTGTCAGGTTCCATTATCGGTCAGCCACATTCTGTTAGACTGCCCAATTTATCAACGAGCACGCAGAATTTACCTCCAACGTCGTCTCCGCTCTACTACTCTCTCTTTACCTTCCCTTCTCGCTGATGGACCCACCTTTCATCCGGACTCTCTCATTGACTTTTTGACAACTGGCTCCACAAACTCTGATACCTTCAGCCCTTTCTACCTCAATCTCTTGCTACCCCCTACCCTGCACTATCCCCTGCCCCGCTGTTTTCGGTAACCTACTAATCATCCCTCCTCCCTTCTGCCGCCCGATACCCTCGCTTCCTTCCCTACCCTGCAGCGCTGTATAACCCTTGTGGCTTAGCACTTCTTTTTTACTATAATAATACAAAAGCCCAAAATTTGTTCAGCTGTTATTTGTCCCATTTTGGGCTACATGCTGTTGCATTCTTCTGATCCCTTTCCTGATGAGTAATTTAGCCAGTAAATGGTCCAAACGTATATATACGTTTTTTCAACATTTGAAAATATGTAAAAAAAGTAATCTTCTTTTTGTTTTTTTTACATTTGAAAATGTGTAAAAAAACTTTGATCTATTTTTTTTTGTATTTGAAAATATGTAAAAAAACATAGATCTACTTTTGTAGCACTACACATGTGAACGTAGATCTGCTTGGACCGTTTACGGGTTAATGAGTGCGCACTTCTTGTGCACATTAGTGTACCTTATCAACAGGGCTTTGTTCTCTGCTGCATTATACTGCAGCCCATATTTATTTGCACAGATGGTATACAGTTTGCTCTCTATATCTCTCCCCTTCCCGTGCATTCTTTATCTCTTTTCTACCACCGCCCATTTTGTTGTTAGGCGATTTTAACACTCACCATCACCTGTGGGGAGGGTCCCACTGTGACTTTCGTGGTGATCAGTTACAGACTCTTCTCGCTTCTCATCCTATTCATGTTTTAAATACAGGTGCTCCCACCCATTTTGACTTTCGCACTCAATCTCTCACTTTCATTGATCTTTCTATCTGCTCCTCGTCAACTGCATTTGATTATGCTTGGTCTGTTCTCCCAGATTTGCATGACAGTGCCTTCCTCAGACTTTGCTCAGGCTTAGGGTGTCCCACAAGGTTGTGTCCTTAGCACTACCTATTTCCTCTTGGCTATAAATGATCTACATTTCGTTCTTCCATTGCATATTTCATCATTATTTTATGTGGATGACTTCGCTATAGCTTACGCAGGTGTAGACAGCTTGTACTGTCTGCACAGACAGCCTATGCTGTCTGCCAGCTTAGTTCATATTTTGCTACACTACGGTGCTGCCCTCTCTAAGCCTGCCCAGGTCAGTGGGATGCTGGTCCCACACGCTCTCACTCACTCAGCGGCCCAGAAGCAAGACACAAGTCCTACTAGCTCTCTCCCTCATGGGATAGCCCTCCCCGGCCATGGGCACACAACACACAAGCCTGTGTACCCACCATGACTTTCCAAATAAAGTACAGAAGCCTCCGAAGACGTTTATCATTGAACCCCGCTCCAATGCAGCATCACCAAATAATCGCATTAAACATTGGTGGGAAGCAGTGGTCGCAGCAAGTTGTGTTTGCCTGGAGACAGGAAGGAAGAGGAATGAAGTTGTGTTCACTTCATCACCCTACACTAGACACATCCGTCTCTGAACGAGTTATCCTGATGTCGTGTCGGCACATTTCAACATCCAGACACAGGTACAAGAAGGATCTAGCCGACATTTCCCAAATTGCTTCGAGAAATATAAGTGGTGTCCCAGTGACCCCACGCTACAGCGTCCCATGCTGTTTCTCAAGTTACATGTTCAGCGTCATTTGTATGTTCTGCTGTTGTTGTTCAGCTCAGCACGGCTATTTCAGCAAGCCAGATGTGAGTTTTGTGGTGATTTCTGTGTCCAGTGTGAGTATTTCGCCAAGTTGTGGGTTTGAGAGGAGGAAGTGGCCAGATCCTCCCTCACCATGCACTCACTCATGCTCCTTGACACCACACTACCATACGCCACCATGCCATCACTCCCTCTGCTGTGTTTTTCTGCTGTTTTCTGTGTGAATTCATTGCCAGAGCTGTGTATCCAAGTGCCCGAGGCCACTCGAAGCCATGTGGATCAGCAAGCCACGTGGATCAGCAAGCCATGTAGATCAGCAAGCCATGTGAATCAACAAGCCATATAGATCAGCGAGCCATGTGGATCCCGACGCCATGTAGGGTGTGGACGAAGCCACGTGGATCTACAAGCCACATGAGTTACCGATGCTGCTGCCTGACTTCATGAGATCATGATGTCTGCCTGATGTCACAGTGCTGCTGCCATCACCTCACAATGTCACGCCTGACATCACATGATGTCACATCAAGTGTTTCAGTAATTATGTCAGTATTGTCGAGAAAAAGTCGGTTCCTGATCAGCCGGGCTGTGGCTCGTACGTTGGTTTGCGTGCAGCCAGCAGTAACAGCCTGGTTTTTCAGGCTCTGATCCACCAGGAGGCTTGGTCACAGACCGGGCCGCGGGGGCGTTGACCCCCGGAACTCTCTCCAGGTAAACTCCAGGTAAGGTTGAGAGAAGATATATGTCATGTTAATTAATTCATCTCAGTGTTCTCACATGTTACTGTATGGCTTAGTGTCAATTTTGTGCACAGAAAAGCATAATTTGCTAGTTTAAGCCATGTTATACCACATGTACTGCAGGTATGTGTAAAGTTTTCCATGTGTCCAGTGTGGTCTTGAGCCCAGACCCCAGAGTAGCACTGTGTTAGTCACCCGGTGTGACCAGCGCGTTTGACAGCTGATATTAGTCAGCCTGAGCATATGAGCCCCTCTGTACAGAAAGCTCTTATGCTCGTCGCTCGTGATGTTCTGCAGAATCGTACCTGCTACGATTCCCATCGAGATTTGTTTCACTTCACCTCCAGACCTTCATAGTGCAGTTATATGTAGAGAAACAAGTCTGGGGATGCTTAGACTAACCTCTGCCAAGAGAATGATACTCGTCAAGCCGCAGTTAGCCTTGTCGGCAGGCGCTGTGTCAGCCTCGTGTCACAAGCTTCAGTGAGCAGCCTGCACAAAGATGATGTCACTTTGCTAGCTCACTCACTGCAGTCTGGTGTATGATGTTACGACTCCCAGATGTTTCATCCAGTCGTCTCTGCCACGACTCGCTCTGCGACTCACTCCACGCTCGCCGGCAGTGACAGCCCAGCGACAGTACCAGTTGAGAAGTGTCCTCCTGAGTCGCTTGCCAGAAGTCCTGCCCAGTTGCCGAGTTTTGTCGACGCCTCACTCTAGGGCACCAGCATGTTGTGCCCCAGGTTGAGTGAAACCTGCAGTGAGTCCTACAATGACTGCTTCACCATTGTAGAGGAGACAGTAAGATAAGATAAGAGATAAGATTTCGTTCGGATTTTTAACCCCGGAGGGTTAGCCACCCAGGATAACCCAAGAAAGTCAGTGCGTCATCGAGGACTGTCTAACTTATTTCCATTGGGGTCCTTAATCTTGTCCCCCAGGATGCGACCCACACCAGTCGACTAACACCCAGGTACCTATTTGCTGCTAGGTGAACAGGACAACAGGTGTAAGGAAACGTGTCGAATGTTTCCACCCGCCGGGAATCGAACCCGGGCCCTCCGTGTGTGAAGCGGGAGCTTTAGCCACCAGGCCACTGGGCCACAGTCACATCACAGCTCAGCCGCAGCGATGTCTCCTGTGTTGCAGTATCTGTCCAGATGCAGGAAGGCATGCAGTGATGCCCTTTGACGCTCACTGCCTATGACCACGACGTTTAGCACACCCATGTTTTTTCTTCCCTCCCTGTAGGAAGTTTTTTTTCCGCGTCCATATGTATACACATGTTTTTATTTTGTGTTCTGTGCCCTGTTCCTACGAGAGAGAGACCAAGTTTTTTTTACCACCAGTATTGTCGCATCGGGACGATGCGAGGCAGGTGGCCAAGCATATGTAGACAGCCTGTACTGTCTGCACAGACAGCCTATGCTATCTGCCAGCTTAGTTCATATTTCATGGCACTAAGGTGCTGCCCTCTCTAGGCCTGCCCAGGTCAGTGGGACACTGGTCCCATATGCTCTCACTCACTCAGCGGCCTAGAAGCAAGACACAAGTCCTACTAGCTCTCTCCCTCGTGGGATGGCCCTCCCTGGCCATGGGCACACAACACACAAGCCTGTGTACCCACCACGACTTTGCAAATAAAGTAAAGAAGCCTCCAAAGACGTTTATCATTGAACCCCGCTCCAGTGCAGCATCACCAAATAATCGCCTGGTACTCCCTTCAGGATGTAATTGAGTGGGTTTCCCATTGGGCCCCTTCTCATGGATTTAAATTTTCTAGTACAAAAACCCATTTCATTACCTTCACTAGACGTCCTCTTGTCCCAGATATTCCACTGTATTTACACAGCTCATGTATTCCAGAATGTGATACGGTCAAGTTTCTTGACCTCTTGGATCACTGGTTGACATGGAAACCTCACATTTCCTCTTTGAAGGCAGTTTGCTATGGTCGGCTGAGTCTCCTTAAAATTCTTGCACATCGTTCATGGGGAGCAGATCACCGGACTCTCCTCTGATTGCATTCCATCCTAGTCTTGTCTGAGCTGGGTTATGGAGACCAAGTCTATTTTGCAGATTCTCCTACAACTCTTTCTAAGTTAGATCCCCCTTCATCATCAGGGTCTAAGTTTATACCTTGGTGCCTTTAGTTCAACCCCTGTAGAAAGCCTCTATGTTGAAGGAAATGTTCCTTCCTTAGATGATCGTTGTGATGCTCATTGCCTTCGTTACTTTATCAGCTCTCATGACCTTCGTGTTCCGTCTATATATAGGTTGGTATCAGATGTTAATAAAAGCCCATTATTTGTTCGGTGCCCCTGCTTTCTCTGACCATTTTCTCTTTGTCTTCACTCTGGTCTCCTCTCCAGTTGCTTCCCTTGTATGTTCATTGAGTGTCTGCCTTTTCCCTTCCCCCTTGGGAGGTTGACAGTTCGTGTCAGTTCTCCCCTACCGCCGTGCGCCAAAGCTCTCCTACTTATGACTGCTTCTTGCTCTCTTTTTCTTGATCACTTCCGGTCACATGCTCATGCCGTTGCTGTTTATACAGATGGTTCTAAATCTTATGACGGTGTTGGGTTCATGGTGGTGTTTCCTGACATTGTCCAAGGTCATTTGTTAGACTCGGCTAGTATTTTTATTGCCAAGTTTTATGCCATCCTCATAGCGCTTCACCGTATTACATGTCTCCTTCGACGTTTGTGATCATTTCAGATTCCCTCAGTGCTTTACAAGCCATTAAACAATTTGATTCTCCTCATCCATTAGTCCTTCATATTCAGCTAAAGTTGTGCCGTGTGGCTAGCAAAAACAAATACATCATTTTCTGTTGGGTCCCTGGACATGTTGATGTGCAGGGCAATGAACAAGTGGATGCTGCTGCGTGGCCAGCGGTGCATGAGCTTCCAGTTTCCTATAGAGGTATTCCATTCAGATATTTTCTAGTCATCTCTGCCTGTCTTCATGGCTGTTGGCAACAACGGTGGTTGGGCATGCACCATAACAAACTGCACTCTATTAAACCACTTTTAGGTTTGTGGCCATCTTCTTACCATGGTTACCGTACTCGGGAGACTGCGCTAGCAGAATTTACCTCCAATGACGACGAGGCCCTATCTCTCTTACCTTATCTTCCCTTCTTGCAGATGGCCCTACCTTTGACTTACAATCACTCTGACTTTTTGTCAGCAACTGCTTTTCTATACGAACTTTGACACAATAGCCCTTAGCGTCCCTTGCACCCCTTTTCTCCCCTCACCTCTGATTTCCCTCTCCACCTAGTTGTTTATAGTCCCAGCACTATTTTCTGCCCAGCAGCGCTGTATGACCCTTGTCAGTTTAGCAGTTTTTCAAGCTACATAATTTTTTTTTTAAACCACTCTCCAAGTTAGCAGCATAGCTAGAGGTGTTTTTTCATTGTATTCACATGGAAGATTTAAACCTGTAGATCATATAGTACCTGGGGAGTGGGAGGCATTCAGGCATGATCCAAGGAAAGGAAGGTTAGCCTTCCCTTCCTTGGATCAAGAGTCCCTCACTATGAGGGAGTAAATCATGGCCAGGAATAAAGGCTGTTGTATATGTGAAAAAAAATTTTGGGAGAAACATGAGGGGCACTGATTGTGAAATATGTGGTAAAACATCACATATATCATGTACAAAGCTTCATGCAACCATGACAAATGACCAAAAACAAAGTCATTTCTGGATCTGCCCCAGTGAAAGGGACAGCTGGTTAAGCATAAGAGAGGTACTGAAAAGTGAAAACCTAGAAAGCATAAAGAAGTTTCTAAGGAGCTTGCCAGAGTTATACAATGAGTGGAAAACAGGGGAAAAAGAACAACAAAAGGAGGAAAATGCAAATAGAGGTGAAAACCAAGGAGTGGAAGAGTGGAAAACGTCATACAGAGCAAGTCGGAAAAGAATGAAACAGGGATACATAACATAGCAGAAAGGGAAAGGGAGAATGAGAAAGCTAGTGCAGGAACAAACGAAAATGAGCAAGAGGAAGAAATTAGCCTAGAAGAAAGTGAACAAGAGAACTCAGATCAGGTGGCAGAACTTGGGAACGACACAAAATCAATAAATATAGGTAGTCACGACATTTGCAGATACTATGCTAAAGGTATGTGCCTATATGGCAGAGATTGCTGGAATAAACACACCAGAAAATGTGCCAACATGTTGAGGACGGGAAAGTTGTCGTTTCAACAAAGAGTGCAGGTACTTCCATCCAGTAATATGTAAAGCTTCAACGCAGTCCAGAGAATGTTATGACCTGAGCTGCCCAGACCACTATATAAAAGGAACGCAGCACTACAGAGTTAGCAGAGAAAGGGAAATTGAACAGTATTCTTTTTTAGACAAAAAGAGAAAAGATCAAAACAAAGGAAGAGACAAACAGGGGGAATGGTACAGAGAGGACAGGTGG
The DNA here is from genome assembly GCF_038502225.1 of Cherax quadricarinatus. Lineage (NCBI taxonomy): Eukaryota > Metazoa > Arthropoda > Malacostraca > Decapoda > Parastacidae > Cherax > Cherax quadricarinatus. The sequence goes on from NW_027200002.1 coordinate 17,891, forward strand.
GCAGTAAAATGGGGCATACCAAACCAGGCATCAGCTCGTCAGGGCCGAATAAGCAAACAAACACGAAGCCAGTACTGGAGAAACCAGGGGCATGTACACCAGAGGACTTACCAGGTAGTACACCACCAGTGGTACTAATGAAATGCAAAGCGAGACAAAACATCCCACATGGAAATTCCTGCTTCATATTTGCAAATATTCAGGGTTTGAAATCAAATAATAATGACAAAGTTAGTTATGTCAGTGGGCTCCTAACAGAAGCGAATGTCATGTTTGGAGCATTTACAGAAACACATACAAGGGATGTTTTGGATGGAGAGATAAAGATAGAAAACTGCAACATGTATAGATGTGATAGAATCAATAGGTCACAGGGAGGAGTAGGAATCTATGTAAGGGATACTTTGTTGCACAGAAGTGCTGAATTTTACAAATGATATAGTAGAAATTCTAGGCATTAAAGTTGAAAATAGGAATTTGGTAATTATCCTAGTATACAAACCACCATCAGCAACTGCTGAGGAATTCACAGATCAGTTAAGTAAGATAGATAGCTATCTGGATAGGCTAGAAAATCCTACACCAAATATTTTGCTCCTTGGAGATTTTAATCTCCCTCATGTAAAATGGAAGATGGAGCAATGTAATGTTATACCAGAAATATCCCCGGGAAGCACCCTGGCTCAACAGGTACATACCAGGGAAATAATGAGGCTTTGTGAAAAGTACTCTTTAAACCAACAGGTAATTGATCCCACCAGAAATGAAAATACCCTAGATTTGATTTTCACAAACAACGAGGAACTGATCAGAGACATAACAGTTTCCAAAACTATTTACTGTGATCATAACATCATAGAGGTTCAAACTAGTATTAACGCAGGGATAGGAAACTGCATCACTAAAGTTAGAGACGGGATGTTCAGTAAGTTTAATTTTAACAACCATAGAATTAACTGGGAAAAAATAAACCAAGAGCTATCAGACATACCCTGGGAATCAGACATGAGCATCCTAAATCCCCACCAGTGCCTAGAGAACCTGAATACAGAAGCATACAAAGTATGTATAAAACATGTACCACTGAGGAAACCCAGAAGATGATCAGATATAGAGAGAGAGCGTAGGAGATGGTACAGAAGAAAACGGGTTCTGAACTGCTTAAAAACACAAATATGCTACAACAGGGGAAAGAGACTTAGAAGAGAGATCACTGAATTAGAGCAAAAACTTAGGATGTCTTACCTCACAGAAGAAGTACCAAGGGAACAAAGGGCCATACAGGATATTGCAAAAAAACCAAAATATTTCTATTCCTATGCAAAATCCAAGCTAAGAACTATCTGTAGAAATGGACCACTACTGAGAGGAGACTCGTATTATTATTATAATCAAAAAGAAGCGCTAAGCCACAAGGGCTAGGAGACTCGTATACTGACGACGAATAGGAAATGAGTGAAATCCTAAAAGAAAAGTATGAATCAGTGTTCAGCAACCCACTAAATGACAGCAAGGTAGAAAATGCAGAAATATTTTTCACTTCAGACGAAGGCCACACAGACCAACTACCTGACATTAGTACAAATCCCATAGATTTCGAAAAAGAAATGGAAACATGCCCACTCACTCAGCACCTGGACCAGATTCATGGAATGCTCTATTTATAAAGAAGTGTAAAGTACCACTAGCATGAGCCTTCAGTATTCTTTGGAGGAAGAGCTTAGATCTAGGTGACATACCAGAGGCCTTAACCCTTTCAGGGTCTGTCCCGTAGATCTACGGCTTTATGTTCAGGGTCCAAACCGTAGATCTACGCCAAAATTCTAACTCTGTCAAATTTAGCACGAGAAGGCTGGTAGGCCTGCATCTAAGAGAATGGGTCTGGGTGGTCAGTGTGCACACCATAGAAAAAATCTGGACACCTGCATGGCATTGTGGGAACGCCAGCAAAGTAGCTTTGTTCATAGTGCCTGGCGGCAAGGAAGCTCTCACTTCCCACTCACTCTCCGGGCGAATTCTGACTCTCTTCTTCACAACTTACAGTTCTAAGACTGATGGAAGTGGAGCTGAAGACGAATTCTATGGTTTTTGAACCATATGGTACCATTGTGCCATATGGTACAATGGTACTATATGGTACAATGGTGCCATGTCATACAATGGTATATGGTACAATGGTACCATATGGTACAATGTACCATATAGTACATTGTACCATATGGTACATTATACCATATGGTACAGGATACGGGGACCCTAATGGAAATAAGTCTGACTTTTTTGGGTTATCCTAGGTTCTCCAAACATATCCTGCTAAGTATGATATTCTATGTAACTTTATTTGTGTATAACTAAATAAACTTACTTATGATGCCACATGCACTTGAGTAAGTTTATTCAGGTATACAGAAATACAATTACATAGATTATCATACATAGCAGCATACATATAAAATCCTAGGATAACTGTTATGGGGCTATAGGACCCAACATGTATTTATAAGTAACAGTTACACTGGAATACCTAATTATATTGAATTGATGGGGACTTTGCTCTAAATGTCATAAGGGCTGATCACTCTTATGACTGAGAGGCAGCTGGGTCAAGCCTTTTTTCTCAATATAATAGGTTATACTATAGACACACACACACAATTTAAACAAGTAGTTTATAAAGTTGTATTTCTTTTTGTAACAGTAAAATAAGGTATAGTAGAACTGTGGTAACAAGAGAACTGTGCTTGGCAATAGTCTTTTGTTTTGGTGGGAGGAGTTTAGCTAGGCTCCTCCCTCTCTTCCTCTCTCTCTCTCTCTGTGGCTGACCTTCAACCTGGCAGGATCTCTGGGTCCTTCTATCTTTTGGGGCAGTATGTGTGCTCCAGGGGTGAGTTTTTATAATTTAAGTTGTGGCCACCATACCCAGGGTGACTAAAGTGTGTCAAAACACTGGTTAGCCCAGAGTTATGTCAAGAAGAGAGGACAAAAGTTAATAAGATACACCATGTGGAGAACAGCTATGGAGTGTGTAGATCTTTGTTTTGAAAATGTGAGGCTGTAATTGTATATTCTGTACATATCTATTGAGAATACAGTTATATTTTTATAGTAGTATGTGGAAATTATTTAATTTCCGAAGCTATAGTGCCTAATAAGTGTTTAATGTGTTGATTTGGGTCAAAATGTATTTGCATTTTTAATGGAACCAGCTGGGTTCCCGCTGCGCCTGCGCAGATGTGCAGGGGGGTGGGGGGTCGAGCTGGGGGAGCAGGTGGCGGGAGTGTTTTGAATGGGTGAGGAGGCTGAGAAAACCGGGAATGAGGAAACTGGCGTTCACGGCGGCCTAAGGATCAATATAGGCCTCAATTCATAATAGGAAGTGTCGTGACTGTCCCTAGTGAAGAGTGAGGGAACGTGATTTACGGGACCACCGTAAAGGGGTGGTAAAATTAGTGAATAATGTTCGACCGGGTGTGACAGGTGCACGGCCATGGTGTGTGTCCAGGGGAAATACCCGTGTGTTAATCCTCGCTCATCGGCCTCAGATCTTAATGGAGTGACCTCTAATGTGTATAATAGTTATGAGACGTTAAATCGTCTTGTGAATGGTAATGTAATCAGTGATAATAACATTGAGTTAAGAGAATGCGGGATGTGAAATAGATCGCCCTGCTCCGAGTGAACGTGTGACTCTCGTACCGAGGATAATGAAGCTTTATGGAATCACGACTTCTAAACCGGGACAAACCGACGGATACCTCGTCCTGCCGGAATAAGAACCGTGTCGGTGTAGCAGGACATCGAAATGAGATGGGGAATGGAGGAAATAAGGAGTATCAATCACCCACAGTTAAGTAACCCTTCTAGTTATAGCAGACTGATGCTGGCCAGTTAGGTATGTTGTAATTGGATAGGTTATGAGTGATCCAGCTACATCAAGTGACCACCAGAGAACATCTGGTAAGTGGTGGGATTATGTACAAATGTTTTTCCTTGATGGATGTATCCATGTGTATCCTACCCCCCCCCCCTTCATTCAGCTAAACTAATATAATCTATACAGTCCACAATTAATTAGTAGCGCCGTGCTTGAGGGTGCTACCCAATTTATACTGGTCTCGGATAGATGTGGACAAGATTGTGAGGGTCGAGGGGCCACCTGTAGTGACCAGAGGTGGTTAAGTTTTCTCACATGTCTACACGGGGTGACTACGGTAAACAATATGGTTGTCTCCCAATGAGATTACTTGTATGTATATAATGTTGAGGTACATACAGATAAGCACCCTATAAAATTTTCCACATCTGCCCGTTGGTCCTTCCTGAACCAGATGCAATCAGTAAAAAATTAATTGAATTAATTACTTAATAATTAAGTGACTGATTGAAGGAAGTGGGTATAGGGTACACAAATTTAATCGGTCGTGTGGTGGAGGATAATTAGCCCAATTAATTACCAGCACATGGGTGGCTAGGATTTATACAAGAGTAAAGTGCAAGAATTACTCTCACAAGGTGTCTACTTAAGTTGTATAATGGGTGATTATTAATTCCCTAACCATGGCTGGGTCTGAGGAAGTTAGTGCGGCTGGCAAGTCCATGGATGCCAAAGCAAAGAAAGCGTCACTACAAGCTCGGAAGGGTCATGTTACTAAATCATACAACAAGTGTATGGAGTTAATGAGACAAGAAACGGTAAACCCTGATGAATTAAAGCTACACCTAGATGCCTTAGGAAATAGACATGAGTCATATAGATTGTGGTTTAAAGACTGTGAAAAAGAGCTGCTAGAGAATTGTGCAGATGATGCTGAAAGGGAGCGGCTGCTGGATCAATATTATGAAGTGGAGGACAACATTGTGTCCTGCAAAACTAAGGCTTTGGAGAAGGTAAAGGGTGTAAACAATGTTGTTGGTCAACCTAGTAAGGAAAGTCAGAGGCGTCTACCAAAACTCCCAGAATTATGTATGCCTGTGTTTAATCCGGGAGAACACTGGGAGGAGTTTTGGTCTATCTTTAAAGCAGTCGTACATGATAGGAGTGATCTTGCAAGTGTTACCAAATTATGCTATTTAAAGGGACAAGTAAGGGGAGATGCGCATGTTCTCATACAAGCATTCCCAAATGTAGATGACTCCTATAGTGAGGCAGTTGACTTGTTGGAGGTCACTTACGGTAACTTGGAGCAAAGTAGGCTGGATCTAGTAGCTAATTTGGCTAGTTTGAAGACTCCAGATCACAACCGCAACAGCTTACAGCAATTTAGGATCAAACTAGAAAGCACTCTTAAGACCTTGAGTAATAAATATGATCTGGAGGGAGCAGAGTGGTTGTTGAGTGCCTTGATTCAGAATAAATTGAACCACAAGACCGTAGAGTGGTTATCTAACAGATATCACAAGGGTTACTTCGGGTTGGAAGAAATAAGAGTGGGACTGCAAGAGCTAATTGTCCAACTGCAGACCAGCCAACCCATTACCTCTAGGAATACCACGTCTACAGACCCCAGTGCACCTGTCAAGTTCCACAAAGGGAAACCTTATCCTAATATCAATAATCCTAAGTCACCTACTAAACGGGGTTACGTAGGCACGTATCAAGTGACAGGGGCCAGTAATAGTGGTTCTCCACATCCAAGCAAGAGGAGGAAGTACCACAATAAGGGTAGCCCAGTTGATAAGAGGTCAGGCAAAGAAAGGAGAGATTGTATCTTCTGCAACGGTACTCATTTCTCTAAGAACTGTAATGCCTATAATTCATGGGATGTTAAAGTGGAAAGATTGGAAGAGCTTGCTAGATGTATCAGGTGTCTAGGAAATCATAATGTAAGGGATTGCCGTGCTAACTTGCACTATTGTTATCAGTGTAACAAGGGAAGACACCACATAGCTATGTGTAAGGGCGGATCTAATCGTAATGATGGTAACAATAGTACTGATAGTGATAATAACCCGGACACAACAGTAGCCAACGTAAAGATTGCAGCTAACGTCGGTAATGATGGCCTAGCTGAGGTAGCTTTGCCTGTGTTGGATGTGGTGATTAATGATAAACGGCGTAAATCCAAAACTGTAACAGCATTACTGGATCAGGGATCACAACGTACCTTCATAAAACGTAACTGCCTTAATGGGATGAAGGTACAAATGGGAGATCCTGCTATACTCAAGCTATCTGGCTTTCTCTCGAATAAGAAGGCCCAGTCATACGACACTGTTTATGTAACTGTCAGGCTGGGCAATGAGAGAAAACGTATTAATGCCGTAATTGTGGATAGGCTCCCAGAGAAAATATCTACAATAGGGCTTGGTAACGCTACTGAAAGGCTTTCAAGTAAGGTAAATTTGGCACCTTCTGGTATAAATAATGATTCTGTGGGGCCAATAGATATTTTGATAGGTAGTGACCATTATGCCACCTTTGTAAAGGGTATGACAAAGAAATGCGGAGTCACCCTTCTAAGGACCGCAGGAGGTCACGTGATGTATGGCAGGCTTCCTCGTACTGATAATGAATGACTGGAGGAAGCCATAAATACAGTTACGGTGTGTCTTACTCATGAAGTATCACCCCAGTATAAATATACTTCAATAGAGGATGAAGTTGAACCTGTGTATAAATTATGGGAATTGGACAGCATAGGGATCAATGTAAATGAAGAAAGTCCAGATGATTCCTTTACTCAAGAACAATACCAGAAGGATGTTAAATTTGAATCTGGACAATACTGGGTGAGACTTCCGTGGAAGCTGAACCATCCAGACCTACCAACTAATTACCGGATGGCGTATGGACAATTAAAGGCTCAGCTCCACGAATTGAGCAAGACACCAGAACTGTTGACTGCTTACGATGATATAATTAATGAGCAGTTAAATAATAAATTCATAGAGGAGGTACCTCCCGAGCAAGCCCAGATTTATGGTCACTATTTGCCACACCACGGAGTGAAGAAGGATTCTAAGACCACTCCTCTGAGGATTGTGTTTAATTGTAGTGCCAGGAGTAATAAAAGTGTACCTAGTTTGAATGACTGTTTGATGACAGGTCCGTCGTTGACGGAAAAACTGGGAGACATACTATTAAACTTCAGGGTTAAGAATTATGCCTTTACGGCGGACATAAGTAAAGCTTTCCTGAGAGTGGGTCTGCAGGAGGCTGACCGGGATTGCACTAGGTTCTTATGGCCCGAGAATCCTAGTGACCCACTTAGTCCCCTGAAGACTTTTCGCTTCAGGAGTGTATTGTTTGGTGCTACCTCCAGTCCGTTCCTACTCCAGGCAACGATAAATGCACACCTTAAGCGTACGGGTGGTCCACTGAGTGGAGTAATGGGTAAACAATTTTATGTGGACAATTTCCTGGGGGTGACGTCTACTGAAGAGGAACTAATGAGCATATACGCAGGGGCTAATATAAATTAACCAAGAGAGTCTTACTTGCGGAAGTTTCAAAATGCTTCGATCCACTAGGCTTAGTGTCCCCACTTACCATAAGAGGAAAATTGTTGATACAAGAAGCATGGAAGCTTAAGTGTGCTTGGGATGAAACCCTACCTGAGG